>NC_088233.1:1676903-1746303 GCF_036934945.1 Oncorhynchus masou masou
TGTCCATGACAGTTAGGTAGGACTAGACCCTATACCCTCCCCCTGGAGTCTGCTCTGTCTATGACTGTTTGGTAGGACTAGACCCTATACCCTTCCCCTGGAGTCTGCTCTGTCCATGACAGTTAGGTAGGACTAGACCCTATACCCTTCCCCTGGAGTCTGCTCTGTCCATGACTGTTAAGTAGGACTAGACCCTAAACCCTTCCCCTGGAGTCTGCTCTGTCCATGACTGTTAGGTAAGACAAAGCTCTCTGCTCATGTCGTTACAAACACACAGGACTACAAACACACTGGACTACAAACACACTGGACTACAAACACACAGGACTACAAACACACAGGACTACAAACACACAGGACTACAAACACACTGGACTACAAACACACAGGACTACAAACACACTGGACTACAAACACACTGGACTACAAACACACTGGACTACAAACACACAGGACTACAAACACACTGGACTACAAACACACAGGACTACAAACACACTGGACTACAAACACACTGGACTACAAACACACTGGACTACAAACACACAGGACTACAAACACACTGGACTACAAACACACTGTTTCAAATGTTCTGGACTTCCCCCTTTCCCCTCAAAAATAAATATTCCAGTGACTGGGTCAGGTTCATCATGTGACCAGTGACTGGGTCAGGTTCATCATGTGACCAGTGACTGGGTCAGGGCCATCATGTGACCAGTGACTGGGTCAGGGCCATCATGTGACCAGTGACTGGGTCAGGGTCATCATGTGACCAGTGACTGGGTCAGGTTCATCATGTGACCAGTGACTGGGTCAGGTTCATCATGTGACCAGTGACTGGGTCAGGTTCATCATGTGACCAGTGACTGGGTCAGGTTCATCATGTGACCAGTGACTGGGTCAGGTTCATCATGTGACCAGTGACTGGGTCAGGTTCATCAGTGTGACCAGTGACTGACTGGTCAGGTTCATCATGTGACCAGTGACTGGGTCAGGGCCATCATGTGACCAGTGACTGGGTCAGGTTCATCATGTGACCAGTGACTGGGTCAGGGCCATCATGTGACCAGTGACTGGGTCAGGTTCATCATGTGACCAGTGACTGGGTCAGGTTCATCATGTGACCAGTGACTGGGTCAGGGTCATCATGTGACCAGTGACTGGGTCAGGTTCATCATGTGACCAGTGACTGGGTCAGGTTCATCATGTGACCAGTGACTGGGTCAGGGCCATCATGTGACCAGTGACTGGGTCAGGTTCATCATGTGACCAGTGACTGGGTCAGGTTCATCATGTGACCAGTGACTGGATCAGGGCCATCATGTGACCAGTGACTGGGTCAGGGTCATCATGTGTGAATACCACCCTGACCATGCAGTGTTATTGACTGTCATGACTATTGACATGTTGTTCTGTCTTCCTCTCCTAAACTGTTAGAGTAACAATAATATATTATATATTACTAATGTCCCCGTCTCTCCTCCCAGACTATTAGAATGGCTGCCTGATGTGCAGGAGGACGTGGGATGGATTGGAGAACAAACGATTAAGATGCTACAGTGTGCTGTGACACGGGCCACCAAGACTGTGTCCAACAGGGTCTCTGCAAAGTGAGAAGCCAACGGCACGCACACACACCACACACACACACACACACACACACTCTGACAGACCGACAGACCGACTCACAGTTTGTACACATGTTTTTTCAAGTTAGTTTATTAGTCATATACACCTAATGTAGGTGGCGTACACAGTGCAGTGAAATGCTTCCTTGTAGGTTAACCTCTTGACAACGTAGCAACAATAGAACACGTCAGTAACTAAGTGAACGTAGCAACAATAGAACACATCAGTAACTAAGTGAATGTAGCAACAATAGAACAAGTCAGTAGCTAAGTGAATGTAGCAACAATAGAACAAGTCAGTAGCTAAGTGAATGTAGCAACAATAGAACAAGTCAGTAGCTAAGGGAATGTAGCAACAATAGAACAAGTCAGTAACTAAGTGAACGTAGCAACAATAGATCACGTCAGTAACTAAGTGAATGTAGCAACAATAGAACAAGTCAGTAACTAAGTGAATGTAGCAACAATAGAACACGTCAGTAGCTAAGTGAATTTAGCAACAATAGAACACGTCAGTAGCTAAGTGAACGTAGCAACAATAGATCAAGTCAGTAGCTAAGTGAACGTAGCAACAATAGAACACGTCAGTAGCTAAGTGAATGTAGCAACAATAGATCACATCAAAAAAAAAAACTTTCTGTATGTCCTCAAAATACTCTTCCGTGTCTCTCGTATCCCTCTAGGTTTTCCTACAGACACTTTATAATCCTCCATCAATCTAATGCATTTATAAATCCCTACTTACATCAGCTGATATCTCAAAGTGCTGTATAGAAACCCAGCCTAAAACCCCAAACAGCAAGCAATGCAGGTGTAGAAGCTCAGTGGCTAGGAAAAACTCCCTAGAAAGGCCAGAACCTAGGAAGAAACCTAGAGAGGAACCAGTCTTTGAGGGGTGGCCAGTCCTCTTCTGGCTGTGCTGGGTGGAGATTATAACAGAACATGGCCAAGATGTTAAAATGTTCATAAATGACCAGCATGGTCAGATAATAATAATCACGGTAGTTGTCGAGGGTGCAACAGGTTGGCTTTTCATAGCCGATCATTCAGTATCTCTACCACTCCTGCTGTCTCTAGAGAGTTATTAACAGCAGGTCTGGGACAGGTAGCACGTCCAGTGAACAGGTCAGTGTTCCATTGCCGCAGGCAGAACAGTTGAAACTGGAGCAGCAGCATGACCAGGTGGACTGGGGACAGCAAGGAGTCATCAGGCCAGGTAGTCTTGAGGCATGGTCCTAGGGCTCAGGTCCTCCGAGAGACAGAGAAAAGAAAGAGAGAGAATTAGAGAGAGCATACTTAAATTCACACAGGACACTGGATTAGACAGGATAAATACTCCATATATAACAGACTGCCTCTAGCCCCCCGACACAAACTATTGCAGCATAAATACAGGAGGGGTCGGGAGACACTGTGGCCCCGTCCGACGATAGCCCCGGACAGGGCCAAACAGGCAGGTACTAGAGGGATATCTTCAACCACCAACTTACCATCCTGAGAGCGGGGCCGAGTATAGCCCACGAAGATCTCCCCCACGGCACAAACCCCGGGGGGGGGGGGTCAGTGACTCAACCCACTCAAGTGATGCACCCCTCCTAGGGACAGTATGAAAGAGCCCTAGTAAGCCAGTGACTCAGCCCCTGTAATAGGGTTAGAAGCAGAGAATCCCAGTGGAAAGAGGGGAACCGGCCAGGCAAAGACAATAAGGGCGGTTCGTCGCTCCAGTGACTTTCCGTTCACCTTCACACTCCTGGGCCAGACTACACTCAATCATTGGACCTACTGAAGAGATGAGTCTTCAGTAAAGACTTAAAGGTTGAGACCGAGTCTGCATCTCTCACATGGGTAGGCAGACCACTCCATAAAAATGGAGCTCTGTAGGAGAAAGCTGTTTGCTTAGAAATTCTGGGGACTGTAAGGAGGCCTGCATCTTGTGTCCGTAGCGTACGTGTAGGTATGTACGGCAGGACCAAATCAGAAAGATAGGTAGGAGCATGCCCTTGTAATGCTTTGTAGGTTTGCAGTAAAACCTTGAAATCAGACCTAGTCTTAACAGGAAGCCAGTGTAGGGAGGCTAGCACTGGAGTAATATGATCAAATTCTTTGGTTCTAGTCAGGATTCTAGCAGCCGTATTTAGCACTAACTGAAGTTTATTTAGTGCTTTATCTGGGTAGATGGAAAGTAGAGCATTACAGAAAGCTTCAGATTTTTGCAATGTTACGTAGATGGAAAAAGCTGTCCTTGAAACAGTCTTGATATGTTCGTCAAAAGAGAGATCTGGGTCCAGAGTAACGCCGAGGTCCTTCACAGTTGTATTTGAGACGACTGTACAACCATCAAGATGAATTGTCAGACCCAACAGAAGATCTCTTTGTTTCTTGGGACCAAGAACAAGCATCTCTGTTTTGTCAGTGTTTAAAAGTAAAACATTTGCTGCCATCCACTCCCTTATGTCTGAAACACAGGTTTCCAGGGAGGGCAATTTTGGGGCTTCACCATGTTTCATTGAAATGTACAACTGTGTGTCATCTGCATAGCAGTGAAAGTTAACATTATGTTTCCGAATGACATCCCCAAGAGGTAAAAATATATAGTGAAAACAATAGTGGTCCTAAAACGGAGCCTTGAGGAACACCGGAATGTACAGTTGATTTGTCAGACGACAAACCATCCACAGAGACAAACTGATATCTTTCCAACAGATAATATCTAAACCAAGCCAGAACTTGTCCGTGTAGACCAATTTGGGTTTCCAATCTCTCCAAAAGAATGTGGTGATCGATGGTATCAAATGCAGCACTAAGGTCTAGGAACACGAGGACAGATGCAGAGCCTCGGTCTGACGCCATTAAAAGGTGATTTACCACCTTCACGAGTGCAGTCTCAGTGCTATGATGGGGTCTAAAACCAGACTGAAGCATTTCGTATACGCTGTTTGTCTTCAGGAAGGCAGTGAGTTGCTGCGCAACAGCTTTTTCAAAAACATTTGAGAGGAATGGGAGATTTGATAAAGGCCGATAGTTTTTAAAATATTTTCTGGGTCAAGGTTTGGCTTTTTCAAGAGAGGCTTTATTACTGCCACTTTTAGTGAGTTTGGTACACATCCGGTGGATAGAGAGCCGTTTATTATGTTCAACATAGGAGGGCCAAGCACAGGAAGCAGCTCTTTCAGTAGTTTAGTTGGAATTGGGTCCAGTATGCAGCTTGAAGGTTTATTGGCCATGATAATTTTCATGAATGTGTCAGGAGATATAGTACTACAAAACTTGAGTGTCCCCATTGATCCTAGGGTCTGGCAGTTCTGTGCAGACTCAGGACAACTGAGGTTTGGAGAAATATGCAGATTTAAAGTGGAGTCTGTAATTTGCTTTCTAATTATCATGAGCTTTTCGTCAAAGAAGTTCACAAATTTCTCAAAGTGAAAGCCATCCTCTCTTGTTTAATACTGCTTTTTAGTTTGCTTTGTATAAAAATATTCTGCTCAATTAAGTTGTAAAAATAGGATGATCGAGCAGCAGTAAGAGCTCTTCGATACTGCACAGTACTGTCTTTCCAAGCTCGTCGGAAGACTTCCAGTTTGGTGTGGCGCCATTTCCGTTCCAATGTTCTGGAAGCTTGCTTCAGAGCTCGGGTATTTTCTGTATACCAGGGAGCTAGTTTCTTATGACAAATGTTTTTAGGGGTGCGACTATATCTTGAGTATTGCTATGGTTACATGAAGTTCCTCAGTTAGCTGGTTAACTGATTTTTGTCATCTGATGTCCTTCGGTAGGTGGAGGGAGTCTGGAAGGGCATCAAGGAATCTTTGGGTTGTCTGAGAATTTATAGCACAGCTTTTGATGATCCTTGGTTGGGGTCTGAGCAGATTATTTGTTGCGATTGCACATGTAATAAAATGGTGGTCCGATAGTCCAGGATTATGAGAAAAAACATTAAGATCCCCAACATTTATTCCATGGGACAAAACTCGGTCCAGAGTATGACTGTGACAGTGAGTAGGTCCAGAGACATGTTGGACAAAACCCACTGAGTGGATGATGGCTCCGAAAGCCTTTTGGAGTGGGTCTGTGGACTTTTCCATGTGAATATTAAAGTCACCAAAGATTAGAATATTATCTGCTTTGACTACAAGGTCCGATAGGAATTCAGGGAACTCAATGAGGAACGCTGTATATGGCCCAGGAGGCCTGTAAACAGTAGCTATAAAAGGGGATTGAGTAGGCTGCATAGATTTCATGACTAGAAGCTCAAAAGACAAAAACGCGGTCTTTTTTTTGTTTTTGTAAATTGAAATTTGGTATCGTAAATGTTATGTCCCTCGTATCCCTTTAGGTTTTCCTACAGACACTTTTCCACACTCACACTCATAATGTATTGAGTCTCTCTCTAGGTTTTCCTACAGACACTTTTCAACACTCTCACTTTAAGCCCCTATGCCCTCATAATGTATTGAGTCTCTCTCTCTCTAGGTTTTCCTACCAGTTGGAGCTGCGTCACTGCCAGTCCCTGCCTGCCCAGCTCATCCCTGCCAGCCTGCTCCCAAGATGGGTGAGTGGAGGCAGCTCCTCTATCCTGGATGTTATCAGTCGTTTGGACCAGTACCAGAGGCAGCTGCTGCCGGGCTTCTTCTGTGTTAACCTGGACCTCCAGGGTTCCTTCTACACCGGGGGTCCCACCGGAGGGAGCCCTGTCCCAGGAGGGTCCACCAGAGCTGGGGAAGGAGGACCAGGACCAGCCTTGTCTATTACATCCCCCATCATAAACCCAGAGGAGGTAGAGGGGATGGGGCTAATGATGAGGAGGCTCAGTGAAAACCACAACTCTACTGCGGCTCTCCCAGCCTCACTATAGTAATATAATGTGTGCCATTCAGGAGACACTGAGGGCCCCCTGGGGGGGGGGGGGGGTGACCATTTAGTATTACAGAAAGATTCTAATAACAAGCCAGGTAGACAGGTAGAACAGGTATAACAGCCAGGTAGACGCCTTCAAATTAAAGGGACAGTACACCAACGTGTGTTGTCTCATCATCGATGACACAGTGCCTTGTTCGCTAACATTTTATTCACTCACCTGCCCATTGGGATGCCGAGGATACCCAGGAACCTACAAGGAACCGCTGATCTGCATCGTGTCAATGTGACTTTTACAAAACATTACAAAATATATTAAAGTCATTAAGATAATAAACAGTAAAAAGTCTTTACTGTTGATGCCAAACATGTTCAAGAACGAGGGATGTTACCGATGAACCGTCTAACCGGTTAGCCCGACCAAAATGCATTTCACCCGGGTCATGCTTATCGGTCTACAGGTTCATTTGAATAATTTTGTGGAATTAAAATTGCCACGTGTGTATTTCCATTAGTAATCATGCATTTTATTTGTCACATACGCACAGCATAGAGAGACTAGTTAGAGGAGATGAATACTACCTGTCAGACAGCAACAGAGTAGCTCCTTTAGGCTACTGTAGTGAAGCCTGCTGTTGGAAGCCCAGTCATTGGTCAGCCCAGTCATTGGTCAACCCAGTCATTGGTCAGCCCAGTCATTGGTCAGCCCAGTCATTGGTCATCCCAGTCATTGGTCAACCCAGTCATTGGTCAGCCCAGTCATTGGTCAGCCCAGTCATTGGTCAACCCAGTCATTGGTCAGGCCAGTCATTGGTCAGCCCAGTCATTGGTCAGCCCAGTCATTGGTCAGCCCAGTCATTGGTCAACCCAGTCATTGGTCAACCCAGTCATTGGTCAGCCGAGTCATTGGTCATCCCAGTCATTGGTCAACCCAGTCATTGGTCAGCCGAGTCATTGGTCAGCCCAGTCATTGGCCCAGTCATTGGTCAGTCAGTTTGGTCATCCCAGTCATTGGTCATCCCAGTCATTGGTCAGCCCAGTCATTGGTCAGGCCAGTCATTGGTCAGCCCAGTAATTGGTCAGCCCAGTCATTGGTCAGCCCAGTCATTGGTCAGCCCAGTCATTGGTCATCCCAGTCATTGGTCATCCCAGTCATTGGTCAGCCCAGTCATTGGTCAACCCAGTCATTGGTCAGCCGAGTCATTGGTCATCCCAGTCATTGGTCAACCCAGTCATTGGTCAGCCGAGTCATTGGTCATCCCAGTCATTGGTCAACCCAGTCATTGGTCAACCCAGTCATTGGTCAACCCAGTCATTGGTCAGCCCAGTCATTGGTCAGCCCAGTCATTGCACAACAAATAACAATTCTAAATGCAACCGCTTGTTAAAAACTTTGGTGACTACGATTAAAAAGGAGTTATTTTTATTTCTCAATCTCAACTCATAAAGCGCCTCCCATTCGCCATTCAGATGCATAGGCTATAGTCATAGGCTATAGTCTGCCTACCAGCTGGAGGCAGTATAATGTAATGTGGAGACAGTATAATGTAATGTGGAGACAGTATAATGTAATGTGGAGACAGTATAATGTAATGTGGAGACAGTATAATGTAATGTGGAGACAGTATAATGTAATGTGGAGACAGTATAATGTAATGTGGAGACAGTATAATGTAATGTGGAGACAGTATAATGTAATGTGGAGACAGTATAATGTAATGTGGAGACAGTATAATGTAATGTGGAGACAGTATAATGTAACGTGGAGACAGTATAATGTAATGTGGAGACAGTATAATGTAATGTGGAGACAGTATCATGTAATGTGGAGACAGTATAATGTAATGTGGAGACAGTATAATGTAATGTGGAGACAGTATAATGTAATGTGGAGACAGTATAATGTAACGTGGAGGCAGTATAATGTAATGTGGAGACAGTATAATGTAACGTGGAGACAGTATAATTGTTTGAAACCTGAACGTTTTACTTTACTTCAAATAATGAGGTGTGTCTTACCTTGCGTCTAAGTAGCCTTGTCAAAAATCCATCCGTAGCAACATGGAATCAATTATTACATAAAGACTTCCTCATGCCGTTAACCAGCATTTCTCTCCTGTTCTATTGGTTTTCATATCAACTTTCTTTCGTTGTCCAGAAGCTAAAGGCCCAATCCTGGTCATAATAACAACCCATCCTGGTCCTATTATCAACCCATCCTGGTCCTATTATCAACCCATCCTGGTCATGTTATCAACCCATCCTGGTCATATTATCATCAACCCATCCTGGTCATATTATCATCAACCCATCCTGGTCATATTATCAACCCATATTATCAACCCATCCTGGTCCTATTATCAACCCATCCTGGTCATGTTATCAACCCATCCTGGTCATATTATCAACCCATCCTGGTCCTATTATCAACCCATCCTGGTCCTATTATCAACCCATCCTGGTCCTATTATCAACCCATCCTGGTCATATTATCAACCCATCCTGGTCCTATTATCAACCCATCCTGGTCCTATTATCAACCCATCCTGGTCATATTATCAACCCATCCTGGTCATATCAACCCATCCTGGTCCTATTATCAACCCATCCCATCCTGGTCATATTATCAACCCATCCTGGTCCTATTATCAACCCATCCTGGTCATATTATCAACCCATCCTGGTCCTATTATCAACCCATCCTGGTCCTATTATCAACCCATCCTGGTCATGTTATCAACCCATCCTGGTCATATTATCATCAACCCATCCTGGTCATATTATCAACCCATATTATCAACCCATCCTGGTCCTATTATCAACCCATCCTGGTCATATTATCAACCCATCCTGGTCATATTATCAACCCATCCTGGTCATATTATCAACCCATCCTGGTCATATTATCAACCCATCCTGGTCATATTATCAACCCATCCTGGTCATATTATCAACCCATCCTGGTCATATTATCAACCCATCCTGGTCCTATTATCAACCCATCCTGGTCCTATTATCAACCCATCCTGGTCATGTTATCAACCCATCCTGGTCATATTATCAACCCATCCTGGTCATATTATCAACCCATCCTGGTCATATTATCAACCCATCCTGGTCATATTATCAACCCATCCTGGTCATATTATCAACCCATCCTGGTCATATTCTTATCAACCCATCCTGGTCATAGTTATCAACCCATCCTGGTCATAGTATCAACCCATCCTGGTCATATTATCAACCCATCCTGGTCATATTATCAACCCATCCTGGTCATTTATCAACCCATCCTGGTCTAATATTATCAACCCATCCTGGTCATATTATCAACCCATCCTGGTCATTAGTTTCAACCCATCCTGGTCATATTCATCAACCCATCCTGGTCATATTATCAACCCATCCTGGTATACAGATATCTATCAATTTGCTGTTATCAACCCATCCTGGTTGGAAATGTATCAACCCATGAGGGTCAGTGAATCAACCCATCCTGGTCTGTTGATCTGATCTACCCATCCTGTCTTATTATTGACAACCCATCCTGGTCATGTATTATCATTATTAGGATCCTGGTGGTCAGAGTTATCAACCCATCCTGGTCACTAGTGGTTCAACATTCTGGTAATTAGGGCTGTTATTAGTGGTTAGAGCATCCTGGTTGTTCATGGTTAAGCATAGCCTTGGTTAGACTGGTAAGACTAGTGGTTAGGGAGGCTGGTATCATGTTATATCAGGTATCCTAGTGGTTAGAGAGCTGGTAGATCAGTGGTTAGGGAGGCTGGTAGTCTAGTGGTTAGAAGGTATCAGTGGTTATCCTGGTCATATGGTTAGAGACAACCCATCCTGGTCATTAGAGTGGTAGATCAATTAGGGATCTGGTATCTAGTGGTTTAGCCCCATCCTGGTCATAGTATCAACCATCCTAGTCATTATTAGGTATCAGGTAGCCCAGTGGTTAGATTATCTGGTAGACTAGTGGTTATCAAGCCTAGTGGTTAGAGCATCCTGTGGTTATATTATCAACCTATGGTTAACAACCCTAGTGGTTAGTTGCTAGTGGTTAGAGAGGCTGGTAGACTTGGTTAAGTTACTAGTGGTTAAGATGTTCACTAGTGGTTAGAGCAGGTAGCCTAGTGGTTCTATTAATTGTGGTTCCCCAGTGAATTGCATTCTGGTTAGAGCAGGTAGCCTAGTGCTTAGAGGCTGGTAGACTAGTGGTTAGAGAGGCTGGTAGCCTAGTGGTTAGAGAGGCAGGTAGCCTAGTGGTTAGAGAGGCAGGTAGCCTAGTGGTTAGAGAGGCAGGTAGCCTAGTGGTTAGAGGCAGGTAGCCTAGTGGTTAGAGGCAGGTAGCCTATGGTTATACAGGTAGCTGATGGTTATTTGCAGGTAGCCTAGTGGTTTTACTGGTTTGGAAAGTGGTAGCCTAGTGGTTAAATGAGGTAGTCAGTGGTTAGAGGCAGGTAGCCTAATGGTTAGATCTCATCTGATCCTGATGGTTATCTGATCTATTTTCCACCAGGTAGCCTATGGTTGACATGTACCTACTTATTATTATTATTAGGGTGGCAGGTAGCCTAGTGGTTAGAGAGGCTGGTAGACTAGTGGTTAGGGAGGCTGGTAGTCTAGTGGTTAGAGAGGCTGGTAGACTAGTGGTTAGAGAGGCTGGTAGACTAGTGGTTAGGGAGGCTGTTAGACTAGTGGTTAGAGGCAGGTAGCCTAGTGGTTAGAGCAGGTAGCCTAGTGGTTAGAGCAGGTAGCCTAGTGGTTAGAGCAGGTAGCCTAGTGGTTAGAGCAGGTAGCCTAGTGGTTAGAGGCTGGTAGACTAGTGGTTAGGGAGGCTGGTAGACTAGTGGTTAGAGAGGCTGGTAGACTAGTGGTTAGAGCAGGTAGCCTAGTGGTTAGAGCAGGTAGCCTAGTGGTTAGAGGCAGGTAGCCTAGTGGTTAGAGGCAGGTAGCCTAGTGGTTAGAGGCAGGTAGCCTAGTGGTTAGAGTCAGGTAGCCTAGTGGTTAGAGGCTGGTAGACTAGTGGTTAGAGGCTGGTAGCCTAGTGGTTAGAGCAGGTAGCCTAGTGGTTAGAGGCAGGTAGCCTAGTGGTTAGAGAGACTGGTAGCCTAGTGGTTAGAGCAGGTAGCCTAGTGGTTAGAGCAGGTAGCCTAGTGGTTAGAGGCAGGTAGCCTAGTGGTTAGAGGCAGGTAGCCTAGTGGTTAGAGACAGGTAGCCTAGTGGTTAGAGGCAGGTAGCCTAGTGGTTAGAGGCTGGTAGCCTAGTGGTTAGAGGCTGGTAGCCTAGTGGTTAGAGCAGGTAGCCTAGTGGTTAGAGCAGGTAGCCTAGTGGTTAGAGGCAGGTAGCCTAGTGGTTAGAGCAGGTAGCCTAGTGGTTAGAGGAGGCAGGTAGCCTAGTGGTTAGAGGAGGCAGGTAGCCTAGTGGTTAGAGGAGGCAGGTAGCCTAGTGGTTAGAGGAGGCAGGTAGCCTAGTGGTTAGAGGAGGCAGGTAGCCTAGTGGTTAGAGGAGGCAGGTAGCCTAGTGGTTAGAGGAGGCAGGTAGCCTAGTGGTTAGAGGAGGCTGGTAGCCTAGTGGTTAGAGGAGGCTGGTAGCCTAGTGGTTAGAGGAGGCAGGTAGCCTAGTGGTTAGAGGAGGCAGGTAGCCTAGTGGTTAGAGGAGGCAGGCAGCCTAGTAGTTAGAGGAGGCAGGTAGCCTAGTGTTTAGAGCGTTGAACTTGTAACTGAAAGGTTGCAAGATCAAATCCCCGAGCTGACAAGGTACAAATCTGTTGTTTTACCCCTGTTCCTAGGCCGTCATTGTAAAAAGGAATGTATTCATAACTGACTTGCCTAGTAAATATAAAAGTCAATAAGATGACAAAGGAGGGATATCCCTCTTACTTATTTCTATTGAGTCATGATGATGATCACATCGCCTGTTTAAGCCCGTTGCCTTTACTTGGAGCTGAAAATAAATGGGCCAGTCACGAAGATGACCCTACTTTGATGTGACACAAACTGAACGTTCTAGATTAGAACAGGAGTTATGCTTTGTGATTATATTACATTAACCTCTATGGCCAGTTTCCCAGACACAGATTAATATAGCCCCGGAACTTTTTCTTTTTTTTAAAAAGTATTTCAATTGAGAATGAGTTAGTCCAGAACCTACGTTACATTACTAAATCTAACTGAGGAACCAACCTGACTGTTTCTACTATTGCTAAATTAAAATAAATTAGAAAAAAAAAATATATATATATTCTTCAAATCAAATCAAATTTTATTTATATAGCCCTTTGTACATCAGCTGATATCTCAAAGTGCTGTACAGAAACCCAGCCTAAAACCCCAAACAGCAAGCAATGCAGGTGTAGAAGCACTGTGGCTAGGAAAAACTCCCTAGAAAGGCCAAAACCTAGGAAGAAACCTAGAGAGGAACCAGGCTATGTGTGGTGGCCAATCCTCTTCTGGCTGTGCCGGGTGGAGATTATAACAGAACATGGCCAAGATGTTCAAATGTTCATAGATGACCAGCAGTGTCAAATAATAATAATCACAGTAGTTGTCGAGGGTGCAACAGGTCAGCTTTTCATAGCCGATCATTGAGAGTATCTCTACCACTGATGCTGTCTCTAGAGAGTTGAAAACAGCAGGTCTGGGACAGGTAGCACGTCCTTCTTTCCCGTCTAAACCATTTAAGAGAAACAAACCGTATTTTAAGCTAGAATCGTACAGTGTGACAGGGCCACAGATACAGAAGGGTTGTGCTCATCAGTGAGAATCTTCCTGTTTGTTTATTCATTATTTACAGTAAAACATATCATGTTTGAAAAAAATCTTGAATATAAATAATATAATGAAAAACAGATGGGTCAATACCACTTCCAGAAGAATGTTAATTGAAGCAGGCTAATAATTCATGATTCATTTATTAAAGTTGTCTTTTCTGATTATGTAGGCCTAAACAATCAACCATGAACACTCACACACACACACAGGCTGAACACAGGAACACACACACTGAACACACACACACACACACAGGCTGAACACAGGAACACACACACACACAGGAACACACACACACAACACAGGAACACACACACACACTGAACACAGGAACACACACACACAACACAGGAACACACACACACAGGCTGAACACACACACACAGGCTGAACACAGGAACACACACACACACAGGCTGAACACAGGAACACACACACACACAGGCTGAACACAGGAACACACATACACACAGGCTGAACACAGGAACACACACACACACACAGGCTGAACACAGGAACACACACACACACACAGGCTGAACACAGGAACACACACACAGGCTGAACACAGGAACACACACACACACACAGGCTGAACACACACACACACACATACAGGCTGAACACATGACTCTATGCAGTACCTGGCTCTCTGTCTGACTAATGACTCTAAGGGACTCTATGCAGTACCTGGCTCTCTGTTAGAGCTCTGTATGACTAATGACTCTAAGGGACTCTATGCAGTACCTGGCTCTCTGTATGACTAATGACCATAAGGGACTCTATGCAGTACCTGGCTCTCTGTATGACTAATGACCATAAGGGACTCTATGCAGTACCTGGCTCTCTGTATGACTAATGACTGTAAGGGACTCTATGCAGTACCTGGCTCTCTGTCTGACTAATGACTATAAGGGACTCTATGCAGTACCTGGCTCTCTGTCTGACTAATGACTCTAAGGGACTCTATGCAGTACCTGGCTCTCTGTATGACTAATGACCATAAGGGACTCTATGCAGTACCTGGCTCTCTGTTATGACTAATGACTCTAAGGGACTCTATGCAGTACCTGGCTCTCTGTCTGACTAATGACTATAAGGGACTCTATGCAGTACCTGGCTCTCTGTATGACTAATGACTCTAAGGGACTCTATGCAGTACCTGGCTCTCTGTCTGACTAATGACTCTAAGTACCTGGCTCTCTATGACTAATACTCTGGGTCTCTATGTACATGACTCTCTGATGACTAAGGACTCTATGCAGTACCTGGCTCTCTGTATGACTAATGACTCTAAGGGACTCTATGCAGTACCTGGCTCTCTGTCTGACTAATGACTCTAAGGGACTCTATGCAGTACCTGGCTCTCTGTCTGACTAATGACTCTATGCAGTACCTGGCTCTCTGTCTGACGAATGACTCTAAGGGACTCTATGCAGTACCTGGCTCTCTGTATGACTAATGACTATAAGGGACTATGCAGTACCTGGCTCTCTGTCTGACGAATGACTCTAAGGGACTCTATGCAGTACCTGGGTCTCTGTATGACTAATGACTGTAAGGGACTCTATGCAGTACCTGGCTCTCTGTATGACTAATGACTATAAGGGACTCTATGCAGTACCTGGCTCTCTGTATGACTAATGACCATACGGGACTCTATGCAGTACCTGGCTCTCTGTATGACTAATGACTCTAAGGGACTCTATGCAGTACATGGCTCTCTGTATGACTAATGACTCTAAGGGACTCTATGCAGTACCTGGCTCTCTGTATGACTAATGACTCTATGCAGTACCTGGCTCTCTGTATGACTAATGACTATAAGGGACTCTCTATTAGAGATCTGTATGACTAATGACTGTAAGGGACTCTATGCCATACCTGGCTCTCTGTTAGAGCTCTGTAAGACTAATGACTATAAGGGACTGTATGCAGTACCTGGCTCTCTGTATGAATAATGACTCTAAGGGACTCTCTATTAGAGATCTGTATGACTAATGACTATAAGGGACTCTATGCCGTACCTGGCTCTCTGTTAGAGCTCTGTAAGACTAATGACTATAAGGGACTCTATGCAGTACCTGGCTCTCTGTATGACTAATGACTATAAGGGACTCTATGCAATGCATGTGCCAACCAATGCAGTATTCATTTTGAACCAATTGTACTGTTTCTTTGTGCCACTTTCTATAGGTCAACTTGTTTTGCTAATATTTATTAGTAACCTGACAATACCTTGCTATTACAGTATTTAAAAATGTACCACGGACACATGATTCTGTCTTACAAACAAACAATCAGCATGACTCTGAAATATACAATGATATCCAACAGGAATACATGGTCACACGTTAATAATAATACAACATACTTTACATGAATGAACACATGGGAGAAATATTGAAAATAGACATGTGTTTTGTTGTTAGCTTTAGTATGAAGGTTGTTTTTCATTTTTTTATTACACACATTGGTTATACTGAATGGAAATGCCAGTGAATGATATGGATGGTTCACTGCATACAGTATGTCCTTTAACTGTTGATGAAATTGAATAAATTATGGGTTCTGGATTTAAAATAAATATAAACGCTTAAAATGTTTACTTAATTATGGATTTTTTTGTTGTCTTTAATTACTTTCAATAAAATGTTAATTCAGGTTGGACTTTTGATTTTGTATTTTTATATATATATATATATATATATATATATATTGCAGAGAATCATGTGTTTGTCATAGGAAATTATATAAAAAGTTTAACTTTCCATGACCTCTCAAATAATATTTTCAATTATAGGTTCTCAAGGGCCAACTGTTGACGTCCTAGTTCATGTTCTGTGCGGGCTACAGTCTGTTTCTGTTTTGCCTAGGCTAATGTTGAAGCTTTATAATATTTGCATTACACACAGGACAGCTTATCCATGTTGGGGTAAAAGCCTGCGTGGGAGTTCTGCAACGCGTAGTCATACCTGGGGTCTATTCATTACGCAGATTCTATTGCAAAAACGTTTCTTAAACGGAAGCAAACTGAACGAAACGGGAGTGAGCTAAATGAACATGTTCAATAGTAACACGTTTAGCTTTGTTAGCTTCCGTTTGGTTGTTAAACGGTAAACGGTTTCCGTAATGAATACACCTCTGGAGAATGTCCAGTCCTTTCTGAAGTTGGGTTGGTATCCTACGGTCGTGTTGCTACGGCCAGGGGGCGTAGTCTCTCCGAGAGGAGCTGCTGCTGCTCCACTTTGGCTCTCCCCGCGACATCAACTGACTCTACCCGGGACAGACCGAAGAAGATGGCGGCCACGGACCGTTCCCGGTCTGAAGCTGCAAAGCAGCGACGGCAGGATCAGTTACAGCGATGGCTGGGCTCGGAAACCGATCAGACGGGCCCGGGGACGCGGGACGGGTCGACGGGAACCGGGACGCGGCGGGCTCGGGTTCGGTTCGCTCAGGGAGCCGTGTTTATGGCAGCCTGTTCGGCCGGGGACAGAGAGGAGGTAGCGGCGCTCCTACGACAGGGCGCTGACATCAACCACGCCAATATAGACGGACTGACAGCGCTTCACCAGGTATTTAACTCGTTAGAAAGTAGTTCCATTGTTGCAGGCTGGTGTTTGGGGAACCTAGTGGTAATGGCGGGTTGAAACTATGTAACGATCCGTGTTGTATCCTACCGCCAAACAAACATGTCCACATAGCTACTGTAACAAAGTAACCCTTTGGTCAAATTAAACATCGACAAGGAACATTACCTCAACGTTTAATCATGCTCAGATCAGTGGTTTGAATGTTTATAAAACTACACAACTTGTTTATCGTGATGTTGGAACATTGTCATGATAATTCCGGTGTGTGTGTGCGCGCGCTAAAGTAGATTGGTTCATTGGAACTTGCCTTCCAAGTGTGTGTTCTCTCTCTCTCGGATGAACTCGACACAAGACTGGAAAAGGCGGCTGCTCGTCAGATGACTCCTACCCTGCCATTAGGCTTGTTTACACTGAGCTGCACTGGGGTCGGAACGCAATCATGGCTATATTAAGACGCCACAGAACAGGGATACGAGTAGGAACACTTACCTCATTGCAGGGATAGAATCAGGGCCATGAAGGATTTTCTGCATGCTTCCTATTCAAAACAGTTCAGAATAGTAGGCGCATATATTATGTCATTGTGCCATTTTTATTTTGGAAATCGTTTTTTTGAAGTTCATTTACTGCATTTCTATACAACAACAACAACAAAAATGCTATTTGGAGAGTAGCAAAACATATCCCCAGCCAGTATCACCATTGAAGGTTCCTTCACCTCAGTCCACCTATAAACATATAGCTTATTAGCTATACAATTGTAAAGTTATATCCCTGAAAGGGGGGAAATTATTGACACGTAGCATCAGAGACTGTTCAGTCAGTCTAATGATGAGAGCTCTTCTTGACACCCATTCAGCATTGTTCACACCCTCTTTAAGCTTTAGCCCCACCCATTCAGCATCGTTCACACCCTCTTTAAGCTTTAGCCCCACCCATTCAGCATCGTTCACACCCTCTTTAACCTTTAGCCCCACCCATCTCTTTAAGGATTCACATGTGAGGCAACAAAAGCCTCCTTCACTCACGCTGCCAAACTTACCCTTGTAAAACAGACTATCCTACCGATCCTTGACTTTGGCGATGTAATTTACAAGTTAGCCTCCAACACTCTACTCAGACTACATCCAGTTTGCTATCACAGTGCCATACTTTTTGTCACCAAAGCCCCATATACTACCCACCACTGCGACCTGTATGCTCTCTTTGGCTGGTCCTCGCTACATATTCGTCACCAAACCCACTGGCTCCAGGTCATCTATAAGTCTTTGCTAGGTAAAGCTCCGCATTATCTCAGCTCACTGGTCACCATAGCAACACCCACCCGTAGCACGCGCTCCAGCAGGTATATCTCACTGATCATCCCCAAAGCCAACGCATCCTTTGGACGCCTTTCCTTCCAGTTCTCTGCTGCCAATGACTGGAACACATTGCAAAAATCACTGAAGTTGAGACTTTTATCTCCCTCACTAACTTTAAGCGTCAGCTGTCAGAGCAGCTAACCGATTGCTGCAGCTGTACACAGCCCATCTGTAAATAGCCCATCCAACCAACTATCTACCTTATCCCATATTTGTTTTTGTTTTTCTGCTCTTTTGCACACCAGTATTTCTACTTGAACATCCTCATCTGCATATCTATCTCGCCAGTGTAAATGGCTAAATTGTAATTACTTAGCTACTATGGCCTATTTATTGCCTCACCTCCTCACGCCATTTGCACACACTTTATACAGACTTTATTTTTTTCCTATTGTGTTATTGACTGTATGCTTGTTTATTCCATGTGTAACTCTGTTGTTGTTGTTTCTGTCACACTGCTTTGCTCTATCTTGGACAGGTCGCAGTTGTAAATGAGAACTAGCTGGTTAAATAAAGGTGTTCTCAACTAGCCTACCTGGTTAAATAAAGGTGTTCTCAACTAGCCTACCTGGTTAAATAAAGGTGTTCTCAACTAGCCTACCTGGTTAAATAAAGGTGATCTCAACTGGCTTACCTGGTTAAATAAAGGTGTTCTCAACTGGCTTACCTGGTTAAATAAAGGTGTTCTCAACTGGCTTACCTGGTTAAATAAAGGTGTTCTCAACTAGCGTACCTGATTAAATAAAGGTGTTCTCAACTAGCCTACCTGTTTAAATAAAGGTGTTCTCAACTAGCCTACCTGGTTAAATAAAGGTGATCTCAACTGGCTTACCTGGTTAAATAAAGGTGTTCTCAACTGGCTTACCTGGTTAAATAAAGGTGTTCTCAACTGGCTTACCTGGTTAAATAAAGGTGTTCTCAACTAGCGTACCTGGTTAAATAAAGGTGTTCTCAACTAGCCTACCTGGTTAAATAAAGGTGTTCTCAACTGGCCTACCTGGTTTACATTTACATTTAAGTCATTTAGCAGACGCTCTTATCCAGAGCGACTTACAAATTGGTGAATTCACCTTCTGACATCAGTGGAACAGCCACTTTACAATAGTGCATCTAAATCATTTAAGGGGGGTGAGAAGGATTACTTTATCCTATCCTAGGTATTCCTTGAAGAGGTGGGGTTTCAGGTGTCTCCGGAAGGTGGTGATTGACTCCGCTGTCCTGGCGTCGTGAGGGAGTTTGTTCCACCATTGGGGGGCCAGAGCAGCGAACAATTTTGACTGGGCTGAGCGGGAACTGTACTTCCTCAGTGGTAGGGAGGCGAGCAGGCCAGAGGTGGATGAACGCAGTGCCCTTGTTTGGGTGTAGGGCCTGATCAGAGCCTGGAGGTACTGCGGTGCCGTTCCCCTCACAGCTCCGTAGGCAAGCACCATGGTCTTGTAGCGGATGCGAGCTTCAACTGGAAGCCAGTGGAGAGAGCGGAGGAGCGGGGTGACGTGAGAGAACTTGGGAAGGTTGAACACCAGACGGGCTGCGGCGTTCTGGATGAGTTGTAGGGTTTAATGGCACAGACAGGGAGCCCAGCCAACAGCGAGTTGCAGTAATCCAGACGGGAGATGACAAGTGCCTGGATTAGGACCTGCGCCGCTTCCTGTGTGAGGCAGGGTCGTACTCTGCGGATGTTGTAGAGCATAAACCTACAGGAACGGGCCACCGCCTTGATGTTAGTTGAGAACGACAGGGTGTTGTCCAGGATCACGCCAAGGTTCTTAGCGCTCTGGGAGGAGGACACAATGGAGTTGTCAACCGTGATGGCGAGATCATGGAACGGGCAGTCCTTCCCCGGGAGGAAGAGCAGCTCCGTCTTGCCGAGGTTCAGCTTGAGGTGGTGATCCGTCATCCACACTGATATGTCTGCCAGACATGCAGAGATGCGATTTGCCACCTGGTTAAATAAAGTTGTTCTCAACTGGCTTACCTGGTTAAATAAAGGTGTTCTCAACTGGCCTACCTGGTTAAATAAAGATGTTCTCAACTAGCCTACCTGGTTAAATAAATATGTTCTCAACTAGCCTGCCTGGTTAAATAAATATGTTCTCAACTGGCCCACCTGGATAAATAAAGATGTTCTCAACTAGCCTACCTGTTTAAATAAAGGTGTTCTCAACTAGCCTACCTGGTTAAATAAAGATGTTCTCAACTAGCCTACCTGATTAAATAAAGGTGTTCTCAACTAGCCTACCTGGTTAAATAAAGATGTTCTCAACTAGCCTACCTGGTTAAATAAAGATGTTCTCAACTAGCCTACCTGGTTAAATAAAGGTGAAATAAACATTTAAAAAAGACTGTATTGGATTTTAGTCAGTGCCACTCCGAGATAGCTCAATCTAATATTTATATATTTTCTCTTAATAGCATTTTTTAAAACTTGTGGTACAGTGGCATATGTGGTCAATGCACTGAATTGTGGAAATTCCTCTCCGTCCGTTGTGTCAGACTGACATCATTACTGAGAAAAAAGAAACTGGTGACGCTTTTAATCAGCATGTTATCTCGGCAGGAGTTTTATTTGAAATTAAATTAAAGGTGCTTTAATTGACTCTGGTCAGCCAGTTGACTGCCTGCCTTTTCTTCGAGTCTCTAGTTGACATGATAGAAGATCCCTCAACTTCTAGTGAATCATTTCTTTTCATTTCAACAACTTTCTTCTTGTGATGCGCAAGATTGTTTTTTTTATACATCAATCTACTAGAGCTGACTTACTTGATCCTGGTCCTCTGATTGTTTTTATACATCAATCTACTAGAGCTGACTTACTTGATCCTGGTCCTCTGATTGCTTTTTTTACATCAATCTACTAGAGCTGACTTACTTGATCCTGGTCCTCTGATTGTTTTTTTTACATCAATCTACTAGAGCTGACTTACTTGATCCTGGTCCTCTGATTGCTTTTTTACATCAATCTACTAGAGCTGACTTACTTGATCCTGGTCCTCTGCAGCATCTTTCAAGGCCATGCTTCTATCTGGATATTATTTTAATGAGATCTGCCCCCAAGCAAGACCAAATTTGAACCAATCATAGATGTCTATGTTTCACAAGTTAAGACATCAAAGTGCAGTAGAAATCAAATCAATCAAATCAAATTTTATTTGTCACATACACATGGTTAGCAGATGTTAATGCGAGTGTAGCGAAATGCTTGTGCTTCTAGTTCCGACAATGCAGTAATAACCAACAAGTAATCTAACTAACAATTCCAAAACTACTGTCTTATACACAAGTGTAAGGGGATAAAGAATATGTACATAAAGATATATGAATGAGTGATGGTACAGAGCAGCATAGGCAAGATACAGTAGATGGTATCGAGAACAGTATATACATATGAGATGAGTATGTAAACAAAGTGGCATAGTTAAAGTGGCTAGTGATACATGTATTACATAAAGATGCAGTAGATGATATAGAGTACAGTATATAGGTATGCATATGAGATGAATAATGTAGGGTAAGTAACATTATATAAGGTAGCATTGTTTAAAGTGGCTAGTGATATATTTTACATCATTCCCATCAATTCCCATTATTAAAGTGGCTGGAGTTGAGTCAGTGTGTTGGCAGCAGCCACTCAATGTTAGTGGTGGCTTTTTAACAGTCTGATGGCCTTGAGATAGAAGCTGTTTTTCAGTCTCTCGGTCCCAGCTTTGATGCACCTGTACTGACCTCGCCTTCTGGATGATAGCAGGGTGAACACGCAGTGGCTCGGGTGGTTGTTGTCCTTGATGATCTTTATGGCCTTCCTGTAACATAGGGAGGTGTAGGTGTCCTGGAGGGCAGGTAGTTTGCCCCCGGTGATGCGTTGTGCAGACCTCACTACCCTCTGGAGAGCCTTACGGTTGTGGGCGGAGCAGTTGCCGTACCAGGCGGTGATACAGCCCGCCAGGATGCTCTCGATTGTGCATCTGTAGAAGTTTGTGAGTGCTTTTGGTGACAAGCCAAATTTCTTCAGCCTCCTGAGGTTGAAGAGGCGCTGCTGCGCCTTCTTCACGATGCTGTCTGTGTGAGTGGACCCATTCAGTTTGTCTGTGATGTGTATGCCGAGGAACTTAAAACTTACTACCCTCTCCACTACTGTTCCATCGATGTGGATAGGGGGGTGTTCCCTCTGCTGTTTCCTGAAGTCCACAATCATCTCCTTAGTTTTGTTGACGTTGAGTGTGAGGTTATTGTCCTGACACCACACTCCGAGGGCCCTCACCTCCTCCCTGTAGGCCTTCTCCTCGTTGTTGGTAATCAAGCCTACCACTGTTGTGTCGTCCGCAAACTTGATGATTGAGTTGGAGACGTGCGTGGCCACACAGCCATGGGTGAACAGGGAGTACAGGAGAGGGCTCAGAACGCACCCTTGTGGGACCCCAGTGTGAGGATCAGCGGGGTGGAGATGTTGTTTCCTACCCTACCCCTACCCTCACGTTGTAGTATACTCGACTCTAGTGTGTGCTACTGTGTACTTTACTGAACAATAGTCTACTTTTCTGTACAATCTTGTGAACCCAACTGTGGTTTGTGACTACTATGATTTTTTTTTATTGCTTCACCAATTCCGTTAACAATTTTCTGTTACCAACACTTACTAATATCTTACTAATACCTTACTAATACCTTACTAATACCTTACTACCTTACTAATACCTTACTACCTTACTAATACCTTACTAATACCTTACTAATACCTTACTAATACCTGACTACCTTACTAATACCTTACTATTATACCTGACTACCTTACTAATACCTGACTACCTTACTAATACCTTACCTTACTAATACCTGACTACCTTAACCTTATTAATACCTTACTACCTTACTAATACCTTACTACCTTACTAATACCTTACTAATACCTTACTAATACCTTACTACCTTACTAATACCTTACTACCTTACTACTACCTTACTAATACCTGACTACCTTACTAATACCTTACTACCTTACTAATACCTTACTACCTTACTAATACCTAACCTACCTTACTAATACCTTACCTTACCCTTACTAATACCTGACTACCTTACTAATACCTTACTACCTTACTAATTACCTTACTACCTTACTAATACCTTACTAATACCTTACTACCTTACTAATACCTTACTACCCTTACTAATACCTTACTTATTACCTGACTACCTTACTAATACCTTACTTACCCTTACTAATACCTTACCTTACTACCTGACTACCTTAATACCTTACTACCTTACTAATACTACTATACCTTACTACCTTACTAATACCTGACTACCTTACTAATACCTTACTACCTTACTAATACCTACTAATACCTTACTACCTTACTAATACCTTACTACCTTACTAATACCTTACTACCTTACTAATACCTTACTACTACCTTACTAATACCTTACTAATACCTTACTAATACCTTACTAATACCTTACTAATACCTTACTACTACCTTACTAATACCTTACTACCTTACTAATACCTTACTACTACCTTACTAATACCTGACTACCTTACTAATACCTTACTACCTTACTAATACCTTACTATTACTAATACCTTACTACCTTATTAATACCTTACTACCTTACTAATACCTTACTACTACCTAATACTAAATACCTTACTACTACCTTACTAATACCTGACTACCTTATTATTACCTTACTAATACCTTACTAATACCTTACTAATACCTTACTACCTTATTAATACCTTACTAATACCTTACTACCTTACTAATACCTTACTAATACCTTACTAATACCTTACTAATAATACCTTACTACCTTACTAATACCTTACTACCTTACTAATACCTTACTACTACCTTACTAATACCTTACTACTACCTTACTAATACCTTACTACCTTACTAATACCTTACTACTACCTTACTAATACCTGACTACCTTACTAATACCTGACTACCTTACTAATACCTTACTACCTTACAAATACCTTACTACCTTACTAATACCTTACTACCTTACTAATACCTTACTAATACCTGACTACTTACTAATACCTTACTAATACCTTACCCTTACTAATACCTGACTTTACTAATACCTTACTTACTAATACCTTACCTTACTAATACCTGACTACCTTACTAATACCTACTAATACCTGACTACCTTACTAATACCTTACCTTACTAATTACTACCTTACTAATACCTTACTACCTTACTAATACCTTACTAATACCTGACTACCTTACTAATACCTAATACCTTACTACTACCTTACTAATACCTTACTACTTACTAATACCTTACTACCTTACTAACTAATACCTTACTAATACCTGACTACTTACTAATACTTACTAATACCTTACTACTATACCTTACTACCTTACCTTACTAATACCTTACTAATACCTTACTACTACTACCTTACTAATACCTTACTACCTTACTAATACCTTACCTTAAATACCTTACTACCTTACTAATACCTTACTACCTTACTACTACCTACCTTACTACCTTACTAATACCTTACTTACTAATACCTTACTACCTTACTAATACCTTACTACCTTACTAATACCTTACTACTTACCTTACACTACCTGACTACCTTACTAATACCTGACTTACTACCTTACTACCTTACTAATACCTGACTACCTTACTAATACCTTACTAATACCTTACTACCTTACTAATACCTTACTACCTTACTAATACCTTACTAATACCTTACTATACTAATACCTGACTACCTTACTAATACCTTACTAATACTACTATTACTAATACCTTACTACCTTACTAATACCTTACTACCTTACTAATACCTTACTAATACCTGACTACCTTACTACCTTACTAATACCTGACTACCTTACTAATACCTGACTACCTTAATAATACCTTACTACCTTACTAATACCTTACTACTACCTTACTAATACCTGACTACCTTATTATTACCTTACTAATACCTGACTACCTTACTACCTTACTAATACCTTACTAATACCTTACTAATACCTTACTAATACCTTACTAATACCTTACTAATACCTTACTACCTTACTAATACCTTACTAATACCTTACTAATACCTTACTTACCTTACTACCTTACTAATACCTTACTACCTTACTAATACCTTACTAATACCTACTACCTTACTACTACCTGACTACCTTACTAATACCTGACTACCTTACTAATACCTTACTACCTTACTAATACCTACTACTTACTAATACCTTACTAATAATACCTTACTACCTTACTAATACCTGACTACCTTACTAATACCTTACTACCTTACTAATACCTTACTAATACCTTACTACCTTACTAATACCTTACTACCTTACTAATACCTGACTACCTTACTAATACCTTACTACCTTACTAATACCTTACTACCTTACTACCTTACTAATACCTGACTACCTTACTAATACCTGACTACCTTACTAATACCTTACTAATACCTGACTACCTTACTAATACCTTACTACCTTACTAATACCTTACTACCTTACTAATACCTGACTACCTTACTAATACCTGACTACCTTACTAATACCTGACTACCTTACTAATACCTGACTACCTTACTAATACCTTACTAATACCTTACTAATACCTTACTAATACCTTACTAATACCTGACTACCTTACTAATACCTGACTACCTTACTAATACCTGACTACCTTACCTGACTACCTTACTAATACCTTACTAATACCTTACTTCTACCTGACTACCGTACTAATACCTGACTACCTTACTAATACCTTACTACCTTACTAATACCTGACTACCTTACTAATACCTTACTAATTAATACTTGTTACTTCTGTGGAGTTTCTTTTTCCTCCCTACTCATGAAAATAATATGTGAGGTTTTGTAACGGAATTTCAAGACACGGGACAATGTTTATTTTTATACATTTTATTTTATGATATTTAAATTTTAAAAAATACCCCCCAATTTGGTGATTACGATCTTGTCTCATCGCTGCAACTCCCCATCGGGCTCAGGAGAGGCGAAGGTCGAGTCATGCGTCCTCAGAAACATGACCCCCAAGTCGAGTTTCTTACCACCCACTCGCTCAACCCGGAAGCCAGCTGCATCAATGTCCCCGAGGAAACAACCTTCATCAAGAGGAGAGAAACAAGGTTGTCCATTATCGGCATATCTATTTACTATGGCCATCGAAAGGTTAGCTATTCAATTCATATCCAACAATAATATCAAGGGCCTAGAAATCCAGGGCTTAGAAACAAAGGTGTCATTGTATGCTGATGATTCATGTTTTCTTTTAAATCCATAATTAGAATCCCTCCACAGCCTCAGAGGATCTAGATACTTTTAGAATTAGAATCCCTCCACAGCCTCATAGAGGATCTAGATACTTTTAGAATTAGAATCCCTCCACAGCCTCAGAGGATCTAGATACTTTTAGAATTAGAATCCCTCCACAGCCTCATAGAGGATCTAGATACTTTTAGAATTAGAATCCCTCCACAGCCTCAGAGGATCTAGATACAGCCTCATAGAGGATCTAGATACTTTTAGAATTTGAATCCCTCCACAGCCTCATAGAGGATCTAGATACTTTTAGAATTAGAATCCCTCCACAGCCTCATAGAGGATCTAGATACTTTTAGACATTCCCTCCACAGCCTCAAAGAGGATCTAGATACTTTTAGAATTAGAATCCCTCCACAGCCTCATAGAGGATCTAGATACTTTTAGAATTAGAATCCCTCCACAGCCTCAGAGGATCTAGATACTTTTAGAATTAGAATCCCTCCACAGCCTCATAGAGGATCTAGATACTTTTAGAATTAGAATCCCTCCACGGCCTCATAGAGGATCTAGATACTTATAGAATTAGAATCCCTCCACAGCCTCATAGAGGATCTAGATACTTTTAGAATTAGAATCCCTCCACAGCCTCATAGAATATCTAGATACTTTTAGAATTAGAATCCCTCCACAGCCTCATAGAGGATCTAGATACTTTTAGAATTAGAATTCCAGAATCCTTTTAGAATTAGAATCCCTCCACAGCCTCATAGAGGATCCCTACAGCCTCATACTTACTTAGAATTAGAATCCCTCCACAGCCTCATAGAGAGGATCTAGATACTTTTAGAATTAGAATCCCTCCACAGCCTCATAGGGGATCTAGATACTTTTAGAATTAGAATCCCTCCACAGCCTCATAGAGGATCTAGATACTTATAGAATCTGAATCCCTCCACAGCCTCATAGAGGATCTAGATACTTTTAGAATTAGAATCCCTCCACAGCCTCATAGAGGATCTAGATACTTATAGAATCTGAATCCCTCCACAGCCTCATAGAGGATCTAGATACTTATAGAATCTGAATCCCTCCACAGCCTCAGAGGATCTAGATACTTTTAGAATTACATTCCCTCCACAGCCTCAGAGGATCTAGATACTTTTTCTAACCTCAACCAAATGATGATACAGTTGAAGTCGGAAGTTTACATACACCTTAGCCAAATACATTTAGACTCAGTTTTTCACAATTCCTGACATTTAATCCTAGTAAAAATTCCCTGTTTTAGGTCAGTTAGGATCACCACTTTATTTTAAGAATCTCAGAATAATAGTAGAGAGAGTGATTTTGTTTAAGCTTTTATTTCTTTCATCACGTTCCCAGTGGGTCAGAAGTTTACATACACTCAATTAGTATTTGGTAGCATTGCCTTTAAATTGTTTAACTTGAGTCAATTGTTTTGGGTAGCCTTCCACAATAAGTTGGGTGAATTTTGGCCCATTCCTCCTGACAGAGCTGGTGTAACTGAGTCAGGTTTGTAGGCCTCCTTTTTCGCACGCGCTTTTTCAGTTCTGCCCACAAATTTTCTTTTGGATTGAGGTCGGGCTGTGATGGCCACTCCAATACCTTGACTTTGTTGTCTGTAAGCCATTTTGCCACAACTTTGGAAGTATGCTTGGGGTCATTGTCCATTTGGAAGACCCATTTGCGACCAAGCTTTAACTTCCTGACTGTCTTGATGTTGCTTCAATATGTCCACATCATTTTCCATCCTCATGATGCCATCTATTTTGTGAAGTGCACCAGTCCCTCCAGCAGCAAAGCACCCCCACAACATGATGCTGCCACCCCTGTGCTACACAGTTGGAATGGTTTTCTTCAGCTTGCAAGCCTCCCCCTTTTTCCTCCAAACATAACGATGGTCATTATGGCCAAACAGTTATATTTTTGTTTCATCAGACAAGAGGACATTTCTCCAAAAACTACGATCTTTGTCCCCATGTGCAGTTGCAAACCGTAGTCTGGCTTTTTTATGGTGGTGTTGGAGCAGTGGCTTCTTCCTTGATGAGCAGCCTTTCAGGTTATGTTGATATAGGACTTGTTTTACTGTGGATATAGATACTTTTGTACCTGTTTCCTCCAGCATCTTTACCAGGTCCTATGCTGTTGTTCTGTGATTGATTTGCACTTTTCGCACCAAAGTACGTTCATCTCTAGGAGACAGAACGCGTCTCCTTCCTGAGCGGTATGACGGCTGTGTGGTCCCATGGTGAAGTTTAAAGGTAGGCCTTGAAATACATCCACAGGTACACCTCCAATTGACTCAGATTATGTAAATTAGCCCATCAGAAGCTTCTAAAGCCATGACATCATTTTCTGGAATTTTCCAAGCTGTTTAAAGGCACAGTCAATTTAGTGTATGTAAACTTCTGACCCACTGGAATTGTGATACAGTGAATTATAAGTGAAATAATCTGTCTGTAAACAATGGTTGGAAAAATGACTTGTGTCCTGCACAAAGTAGATGTCCTAACTGACCTGCCAAAACTATAGTTTGTTAACAAGACATTTGTGGAGTGGTTGAAAAACTAGTTTTATACTATTATTCAATTTAATCCATTAGAAAAAAAAATGAGCAAATGATACAACAAATATTGTGGTATAATCTTTATGAATTATATTATAAATTCGACTGGTGGAGTTATGTCATACAGGTAACTAAAACATATGTAAATTACAACCAACTAATTGCGGCATTTCTGCAAAAATGGAAGTGGAAAAAGTAAGGAACTTTTCTGTCAGCTCATTATTAAAGACCATTAAAGAAAATGTTGATAAATAAAAACAGTTCCATTTAAGGACTAAAACATTGACAGCTGTGGCATATAGATTGCAAAATAGTTGGGAATAGATTTTCCTGTGTACTTTGGATGGTGCCTCATTGATTTGTTCCCTTGTTTATAAATATCTGGGTGTCTGGATTGACGAAAATCTATCTTTCAAAAAGCGTGTTGATGAGTTAGTTTACAAATTATTATTATTTAAAAAAAAATAGTCTTCTATAGGAAAAGGTTCTGTCTTTCATTAAAAAGCTGAAAAACAACTAATTCAACATGCACATCGCCTGTGTGACTATGGGGATATCGTCTGTGTGACTATGGGGATATCGTCTTATTATGGTCGATAGGTTCAGTACACATCGCTGCATTCTGTATCATAATGTGGGCTGGCCCTTCTTAAAGTCTCGTAGATCAATGCATTGCACTCTCCTTGTCAATACAGCCCATAAACTTGCATAAACTTACCTCGTTGTTAACCTCTAGATGTACGGGCCAGAGAGATGGCGAACTCTGGAGATCCCTAACATCTCCACTGAGTTGGGTGGATCTGCTTTTTGTTTTTTTGCACCTTACGTGTGGAATGATCTCCAATGCACTTTAATATTGGAGGAATGTTTTTTTATGATCGTGTTGGGCGATGACGACCCCCCCCCCTCAGTCCAGTGAGAAGATGGGCCGATGACGACCCCCCCCCCTATGTCCAGTGAGAATATGGGCCGATGACGACCCCCCCCCCCTCAGTCCAGTGAGAATATGGGCCTATGACGACCCCCCCAGTCCAGTGAGAGGATGGGCCTATGACGACCCCCCTCCCCCAGTCCAGTGAGAGGATTGGCCTGTGACGACCCCCCTCCCCTCCCCCGGTCCAGTGAGAGGATTGGCCTGTGACGACCCCCTCCCCTCAGTCCAGTGAGAGGATGGGCCTATGACGACCCCCCCAGTCCAGTGAGAGGATGGGCCTGTGACGACCCCTCCCCCAGTCCAGTGAGAGGGTTGGCCTGTGACGAACCCCCCCCCGCCCCCCAGTCCAGTGAGAGGATGGGCCTGTGACGACCCCAGTCCAGTGAGAGGATGGGCCTGTGATGACCACCCCCCCCTTTTGTCTACGTAGGGAACAGGGTGTCCGTTGGGAAGCAGACTATACTTCGGTCTGGTCCTGCTGTCACCCAGTGCCATCCATCCTTTTCTCCTTTGTTGCTCACTAGTTGCATGGCAACGATAATTAAATATAGGCCCTCACTCCAAACTTTCCACCCCCTTTCCAGCTAAAGCCTCTGTCTTCTCTCTCCTCTGCCCCCTCGTTTCCCTCTTCCCTCTCTCTGTCTCGCTCTCCCCCTTCCTGCCCTCTTCTCTCTCTCTCTCTCTCCCTCTGTTTCTCCCTTTCCAATCCCGATGGTGGGGACTTTGGGAATTTCAGATGAAGAAAAAGAAAACATTCTCCTTCTAACAGCTGCTGCTGCTGCTCCATTTCCACGACGACCGAGTTACTTGATGACCCAGTGAAGGAACCGTTGAACCACTGGTAAAAAACTATGCACAGCCACATTCACAACAAGGAGAAAGAGAAATGTCCTCTATGTACAGCCACATTCACAACAAGGAGAAAGAGAAATGTCCTCTATGTACAGCCACATTCACAACAAGGAGAAAGAGAAATGTCCTCTATACACAGCCACATTCACAACAAGGAGAAAGAGAAATGTCCTCTATGTACAGCCACATTCACAACAAGGAGAAAGAGAAATGTCCTCTATGTACAGCCACATTCACAACAAGGAGAAAGAGAAATGTCCTCTATGTACAGCCACATTCACAACAAGGAGAAAGAGAAATGTCCTCTATGTACAGCCACATTCACAACAAGGAGTCCTCTAAACATTCACAACAAGAGAAAGAGAAATGTCCTCTATGTACAGCCACATTCACAACAAGGAGAAAGAGAAATGTCCTCTATACACAGCCACATTCACAACAAGGAGAAAGAGAAATGTCCTCTATGTACAGCCACATTCACAACAAGGAGAAAGAGAAATGTCCTCTATGCACAGCCACATTCACAACAAGGAGAAAGAGAAATGTCCTCTATGTACAGCCACATTCACAACAAGGAGAAAGAGAAATGTCCTCTATGTACAGCCACATTCACAACAAGGAGAAAGAGAAATGTCCTCTATGCACAGCCACATTCACAACAAGGAGAAAGAGAAATGTCCTCTATGTACAGCCACATTCACAACAAGGAGAAAGAGAAATGTCCTCTATGTACAGCCACATTCACAACAAGGAGAAAGAGAAATGTCCTCTATGTACAGCCACATTCACAACAAGGAGAAAGAGAAATGTCCTCTATGTACAGCCACATTCACAACAAGGAGAAAGAGAAATGTCCTCTATGCACAGCCACATTCACAACAAGGAGAAAGAGAAATGTCCTCTATGTACAGCCACATTCACAACAAGGAGAAAGAGAAATGTCCTCTATGTACAGCCACATTCACAACAAGGAGAAAGAGAAATGTCCTCTATGTACAGCCACATTCACAACAAGGAGAAAGAGAAATGTCCTCTATGTACAGCCACATTCACAACAAGGAGAAAGAGAAATGTCCTCTATGTACAGCCACATTCACAACAAGGAGAAAGAGAAATGTCCTCTATGTACAGCCACATTCACAACAAGGAGAAAGAGAAATGTCCTCTATGTACAGCCACATTCACAACAAGGAGAAAGAGAAAATGTCCTCTATGTACAGCCACATTCACAACAAGGAGAAAGAAATGTCCTCTAAATGTCCTCTAAAGTACAGCCACATTCACAACAAGGAGAAAGAGAAATGTCCTCTATGTACAGCCACATTCACAACAAGGAGAAAGAGAAATGTCCTCTATACACAGCCACATTCACAACAAGGAGAAAGAGAAATGTCCTCTATGTACAGCCACATTCACAACAAGGAGAAAGAGAAATGTCCTCTATACACAGCCACATTCACAACAAGGAGAAAGAGAAATGTCCTCTATGTACAGCCACATTCACAACAAGGAGAAAGAGAAATGTCCTCTATGTACAGCCACATTCACAACAAGGAGAAAGAGAAATGTCCTCTATGCACAGCCACATTCACAACAAGGAGAAAGAGAAATGTCCTCTATGTACAGCCACATTCACAACAAGGAGAAAGAGAAATGTCCTCTATACACAGCCACATTCACAACAAGGAGAAAGAGAAATGTCCTCTATGTACAGCCACATTCACAACAAGGAGAAAGAGAAATGTCCTCTATGCACAGCCACATTCACAACAAGGAGAAAGAGAAATGTCCTCTATGTACAGCCACATTCACAACAAGGAGAAAGAGAAATGTCCTCTATGTACAGCCACATTCACAACAAGGAGAAAGAGAAATGTCCTCTATGCACAGCCACATTCACAACAAGGAGAAAGAGAAATGTCCTCTATGTACAGCCACATTCACAACAAGGAGAAAGAGAAATGTCCTCTATGTACAGCCACATTCACAACAAGGAGAAAGAGAAATGTCCTCTATGTACAGCCACATTCACAACAAGGAGAAAGAGAAATGTCCTCTATGCACAGCCACATTCACAACAAGGAGAAAGAGAAATGTCCTCTATGTACAGCCACATTCACAACAAGGAGAAAGAGAAATGTCCTCTATACACAGCCACATTCACAACAAGGAGAAAGAGAAATGTCCTCTATGTACAGCCACATTCACAACAAGGAGAAAGAGAAATGTCCTCTATGTACAGCCACATTCACAACAAGGAGAAAGAGAAATGTCCTCTATGTACAGCCACATTCACAACAAGGAGAAAGAGAAATGTCCTCTATGTACAGCCACATTCACAACAAGGAGAAAGAGAAATGTCCTCTATGTACAGCCACATTCACAACAAGGAGAAAGAGAAATGTCCTCTATGTACAGCCACATTCACAACAAGGAGAAAGAGAAATGTCCTCTATGTACAGCCACATTCACAACAAGGAGAAAGAGAAAGAGACGAAATGTCCTCTATACACAGCCACATTCACAACAAGGAGAAAGAGAAATGTCCTCTATACACAGCCACATTCACAACAAGGAGAAAGAGAAATGTCCTCTATGTACAGCCACATTCACAACAAGGAGAAAGAGACGCGAAATGTCCTCTATACACAGCCACATTCACAACAAGGAGAAAGAGAAATGTCCTCTATACACAGCCACATTCACAACAAGGAGAAAGAGAAATGTCCTCTATGCACAGCCACATTCACAACAAGGAGAAAGAGAAATGTCCTCTATGTACAGCCACATTCACAACAAGGAGAAAGAGAAATGTCCTCTATGCACAGCCACATTCACAACAAGGAGAAAGAGAAATGTCCTCTATGTACAGCCACATTCACAACAAGGAGAAAGAGAAATGTCCTCTATGTACAGCCACATTCACAACAAGGAGAAAGAGAAATGTCCTCTATGTACAGCCACATTCACAACAAGGAGAAAGAGAAATGTCCTCTATGCACAGCCACATTGACAACAAGGAGAAAGAGAAATGTCCTCTATGTACAGCCACATTCACAACAAGGAGAAAGAGAAATGTCCTCTATGTACAGCCACATTCACAACAAGGAGAAAGAGACGCGAAATGTCCTCTATGCACAGCCACATTCACAACAAGGAGAAAGAGAAATGTCCTCTATGTACAGCCACATTCACAACAAGGAGAAAGAGAAATGTCCTCTATGCACAGCCACATTCACAACAAGGAGAAAGAGAAATGTCCTCTATGTACAGCCACATTCACAACAAGCAGAAAGAGAAAGAAGAAAATGTCCTCTATGTACAGCCACATTCACAACAAGGAGAAAGAGAAATGTCCTCTATGCACAGCCACATTCACAACAAGGAGAAAGAGAAATGTCCTCTATGTACAGCCACATTCACAACAAGGAGAAAGAGAAATGTCCTCTATGCACAGCCACATTCACAACAAGGAGAAAGAGAAATGTCCTCTATGTACAGCCACATTCACAACAAGGAGAAAGAGAAATGTCCTCTATGTACAGCCACATTCACAACAAGGAGAACGAGACAAGAAATGTCCTCTTGTTAGTTAGTTAGCTAGTTGGCCTGTGGAGGGGAGTAGTCTGAGTCCCAAATAGAACCCTATTCCCTATATAGTGTACTACTTTAGACCAGAGCCCTATAGAACCCTATTCCCTATATAGTGTACTACTTTAGACCAGAGCCCTATAGAACCCTATTCCCTATATAGTGCACTACTTTAGTCCAGGGCCCTATAGAACCCTATTCCCTATATAGTGCACTACTTTAGACCAGAGCCCTATAGAACCCTATTCCCTATATAGTGCACTACTTTAGACCAGAGCCCTATAAAACACTATTCCCTATATAGTACACTACTTTAGTCCAGGGCCCTATAGAACCCTATTCCCTATATAGTGCACTACTTTAGACCAGAGCCCTATAGAACCCTATTCCCTATATATAGTACACTACTTTAGACCAGGGCCCTATAGAACCCTATTCCCTATATAGTGCACTACTTTAGACCAGAACCTTATAGAACCCTATTCCCTATATAGTGCACTACTTTAGACCAGAGCCCTATAGAACCCTGTTCCCTATATAGTGCCCTATAGAACCCTATTCCCTATATAGTGCACTACTTTAGTCCAGAGCCTTATAGAACCCTATTCCCTATATAGTGCACTACTTTAGACCAGAGCCCTATAGACCCCTATTCCCTATATACTGCACTACTTTAGACCAGGGCCCTATAGAACCCTTTTCCCTATATAGTGCACTACTTTAGACCAGAGCCCTATAGAACCCTTTTTCCTATATATTACACTACTTTAGACCAGGACCCTATAGAACCCTATTCCCTATATGGTGCACTACTTTAGACCAGAGCCCTATAGAACCCTATTCCCTATATAGTGCACTACTTTAGACCAGAGCCCTATAGAACCCTATTCCCTATATAGTGCACTACTTTAGACCAGAGCCCTATAGAACCCTATTCCCTATATAGTGCACTACTTTAGACCAGGACCCTATATAACCCTATTCCCTATATAGTGCACTACTTTAGACCAGAGCCCTATAGAACCCTATTCCCTATATAGTGCACTACATTAGACCAGGACCCTATAGAACCCTAGACCCCTATTCCCTGTATAGTGCACTACTTTAGACCAGAGTCCTATAGAACCCTATTCCCTGAGGTCTGGAGTCGTTTATTAGTTCAGCGTGAGGTCTGGAGTCGTTTATTAGTTCAGCGTGAGGTCTGGAGTCGTTTATTAGTTCAGCGTGAGGTCTGGAGTCGTTTATTAGTTCAGCGTGAGGTCTGGAGTCGTTTATTAGTTCAGCGTGAGGTCTGGAGTCGTTTATTAGTTCAGCCTGAGGTCTGGAGTCGTTTATTAGTTCAGCCTGAGGTCTGGAGTCGTTTATTAGTTCAGCCTGAGGTCTGGAGTCGTTTATTAGTTCAGCCTGAGGTCTGGAGTCGTTTATTAGTTCAGCGTGAGGTCTGGAGTCGTTTATTAGTTCAGCGTGAGGTCTGGAGTCGTTTATTAGTTCAGCGTGAGGTCTGGAGTCGTTTATTAGTTCAGCGTGAGGTCTGGAGTCGTTTATTAGTTCAGCGTGAGGTCTGGAGTCATTTATTAGTTCAGCCTGAGGTCTGGAGTCGTTTATTAGTTCAGCGTGAGGTCTGGAGTCGTTTATTAGTTCAGCGTGAGGTCTGGAGTCGTTTATTAGTTCAGCGTGAGGTCTGGAGTCGTTTATTAGTTCAGCCTGAGGTCTGGAGTCGTTTATTAGTTCAGCCTGAGGTCTGGAGTCGTTTATTAGTTCAGCCTGAGGTCTGGAGTCGTTTATTAGTTCAGCGTGAGGTCTGGAGTCGTTTATTAGTTCAGCCTGAGGTCTGGAGTCGTTTATTAGTTCAGCCTGAGGTCTGGAGTCGTTTATTAGTTCAGCCTGAGGTCTGGAGTCGTTTATTAGTTCAGCGTGAGGTCTGGAGTCGTTTATTAGTTCAGCCTGAGGTCTGGAGTCGTTTATTAGTTCAGCGTGAGGTCTGGAGTCGTTTATTAGTTCAGCGTGAGGTCTGGAGTCGTTTATTAGTTCAGCCTGAGGTCTGGAGTCGTTTATTAGTTCAGCGTGAGGTCTGGAGTCGTTTATTAGTTCAGCCTGAGGTCTGGAGTCGTTTATTAGTTCAGCGTGAGGTCAGGAGTCGTTTATTAGTTCAGCGTGAGGTCTGGAGTCGTTTATTAGTTCAGCGTGAGGTCTGGAGTCGTTTATTAGTTCAGCGTGAGGTCTGGAGTCGTTTATTAGTTCAGCGTGAGGTCTGGAGTCGTTTATTAGTTCAGCGTGAGGTCTGGAGTCGTTTATTAGTTCAGCCTGAGGTCTGGAGTCGTTTATTAGTTCAGCGTGAGGTCTGGAGTCAAATCCTAACCTAGTACCCTGCAACCCCAAATCAAATCCTAACCTAGTACCCTGCAACATCAAATCAAATCCTAACCTAGTACCCTGCAACATCAAATCAAATCCTAACCTAGTACCCTGCAACATCAAATCAAATCCTAACCTAGTACCCTGCAACATCAAATCAAATCCTAACCTAGTACCCTGCAACCCCAAATCAAATCCTAACCTAGTACCCTGCAACCCCAAATCAAATCCTAACCTAGTACCCTGCAACCCCAAATCAAATCCTAACCTAGTACCCTGCAACCCCAAATCAAATCCTAACCTAGTACCCTGCAACCCCAAATCAAATCCTAACCTAGTACCCTGCAACCCCAAATCAAATCCTAACCTAGTACCCTGCAACCCCAAATCAAATCCTAACCTAGTACCCTGCAACATCAAATCAAATCCTAACCTAGTACCCTGCAACCCCAAATCAAATCCTAACCTAGTACCCTGCAACCCCAAATCAAATCCTAACCTAGTACCCTGCAACCCCAAATCAAATCCTAACCTAGTACCCTGCAACCCCAAATCAAATCCTAACCTAGTACCCTGCAACATCAAATCAAATCCTAACCTAGTACCCTGCAACATCAAATCAAATCCTAACCTAGTACCCTGCAACATCAAATCAAATCCTAACCTAATACCCTGCAACCCCAAATCAAATCCTAACCTAGTACCCTGCAACATCAAATCAAATCCTAACCTAGTACCCTGCAACCCCAAATCAAATCCTAACCTAATACCCTGCAACCCCAAATCAAATCCTAACCTAGTACCCTGCAACATCAAATCCTAACCTAGTACCCTGCAACATCAAATCCTAACCTGGTACCTTCTAACCATGCTATTTTGTTTACCTTCCCACCGCAGACCCTTTAGAGACAGACAGACACTCTAGGCCCTTTAGAGACAGACAGACACTCCGGGCCCTTTAGAGACAGACAGACACTCCAGGCCCTTTAGAGACAGACAGACACTCCGGGCCATTTAGAGACAGACAGACACTCCGGCCATTTAGAGACAGACAGACACTCTAGGCCCTTTAGAGACAGACAGACACTCTAGGCCCTTTAGAGACAGACAGACACTCCGGGCCCTTTAGAGACAGACAGACACTCTAGGCCCTTTAGAGACAGACAGACACTCTAGGCCCTTTAGAGACAGACAGACACTCTAGGCCCTTTAGAGACAGACAGACACTCCGGGCCATTTAGAGACAGACAGACACTCCGGGCCATTTAGAGACAGACAGACACTCCGGGCCCTTTAGAGACAGACAGACAGACACTCTAGGCCCTTTAGAGACAGACAGACACTCTAGGCCCTTTAGAGACAGACAGACACTCTATGCCCTTTAGAGACAGACAGACACTCCGGGCCATTTAGAGACAGACAGACACTCCGGGCCATTTAGAGACAGACAGACACTCCGGGCCATTTAGAGACAGACAGACACTCCGGGCCATTTAGAGACAGACAGACACTCCAGGTTTTAGAACTGTCTCTAGATTTGTATTAGCTGCTAGCCCAAGGTTAGTTATCCAGGAGTGTGCCACTAATCAAGTGGGCAGAATTGAGTTGGAAATTAAACATAAACACCTCTTATTGCCTTACATAGTCTTACATAGTCCAAAGTTGTCCAGAATAAGAAATATGGTTATTTAAGCAGATGCTTTTATGCGATGGGACAGAAATGTCAACATTGACAGAGACTGTATTTATTCAATGGCCCATCTGGGAATTAAACCCAAAACCCGGTGTTGCTAGCACCGTGCACTAATCCATTTAGCCATTGAAACCACAATCTCATCTCTAACATGTCTCTGTTCCCCCTCTCTAGGTCGAGGAAAAATGTTTTAATCAATGTGTAAAGATTTAGCGTTTGATCGTGTATTGTCTGATGAAGGACCCAAAACTCACAGTATGCTTTTAAAACTTGATTTATAATCAAGGTCACTTACATCTCACCTTCCAATGTGTTTCCTGTCCTCTCATCTCTCACCTTCCAATGTGTTTCCTGTCCTCTCACCTTCCAATGTGTTTCCTGTCCTCTCACCTTCCAATGTGTTTCCTGTCCTCTCATCTCTCACCTTCCAATGTGTTTCCTGTCCTCTCATCTCTCACCTTCCAATGTGTTTCCTGTCCTCTCATCTCTCACCTTCCAATGTGTTTCCTGTCCTCTCATCTCTCACCTTCCAATGTGTTTCCTGTCCTCTCATCTCTCACCTTCCAATGTGTTTCCTGTCGTCTCCAGGCGTGCATAGATGAGAATGCAGAGATGGTCCAGTTCCTGGTGGAGAGTGGGAGTGATGTGAACCGGGGGGACAACGAGGGGTGGACTCCCCTCCACGCTGCTGCCTCCTGTGGGTTCATACAGATCACCAAGTGGGTGTCTATTTAATATTACACCGTTCCACTATACTACTGGTTCTACATCCTGGTCCCGAGGACCCCAAAGGGGGTTGCACACCTGACTCAACTAATCATCATCAAACCTTTAATCAGTGGAATCAGGTGTGTAGCGTTAAATATGCACCCCTTGGGACCAGGATGAAGAACCACTGCACTGTGCAATACATTGATGTGGTGTGTAGGAACCATTATGTTGTGAGTAGGAACCATTATGTTGTGTGTAGGAACCATTATGGTGTGTGTAGGAACCATTATGTTGTGTGTAGAAACCATTATGTTGTGTGTAGGAACCATTATGTTGTGTGTAGGAACCATTATGTTGTGTGTAGGAACCATTATGTTGTGTGTAGGAACCATTATGTTGTGTGTAGGAACCATTATGTTGTGTGTAGGAACCATTATGTTGTGTGTAGGAACCATTATGTTGTGTGTAGGAACCATTATGTTGTGTGTAGGAACCATTATGTTGTGTGTAGGAACCATTATGTTGTGTGTAGGAACCATTATGTTGTGTGTAGGAACCATTATGTTGTGTAGGAACCATTATGTTGTGTGTAGGAACCATTATGTTGTGTGTAGGAACCATTATGTTGTGTGTAGGAACCATTATGTTGTGTGTAGGAACCATTATGTTGTGTGTAGGAACCATTATGTTGTGTGTAGGAACCATTATGTTGTGTGTAGGAACCATTATGTTGTGTGTATGTTGTGTGTAGGAACCATTATGTTGTGTGTAGGAACCATTATGTTGTGTGTAGGAACCATTATGTTGTGTGTAGGAACCATTATGTTGTGTGTAGGAACCATTATGTTGTGTGTAGGAACCATTATGTTGTGTGTAGGAACCATTATGTTGTGTGTAGGAACCATTATGTTGTGTGTAGGAACCATTATGTTGTGTGTAGGAACCATTATGTTGTGTGTAGGAACCATTATGTTGTGTGTAGGAACCATTATGTTGTGTGTAGGAACCATTATGTTGTGTGTAGGAACCATTATGTTGTGTGTAGGAACCATTATGTTGTGTGTAGGAACCATTATGTTGTGTGTAGGAACCATTATGTTGTGTGTAGGAACCATTATGTTGTGTGTAGGAACCATTATGTTGTGTGTAGGAACCATTATGTTGAAACCATTATGTTGTGTGTAGGAACCATTATGTTGTGTGTAGGAACCATTATGTTGTGTGTAGGAACCATTATGTTGTGTGTAGGAACCATTATGTTGTGTGTAGGAACCATTATGTTGTGTGTAGGAACCATTATGTTGTGTGTAGGAACCATTATGTTGTGTGTAGGAACCATTATGTTGTGTGTTATGTTGTGAGTAGGAACCATTATGTTGTGAGTAGGAACCATTATGTTGTGAGTAGGAACCATTATGTTGTGAGTAGGAACCATTATGTTGTGAGTAGGAACCATTATGTTGTGAGTAGGAACCATTATGTTGTGAGTAGGAACCATTATGTTGTGAGTAGGAACCATTATGTTGTGAGTAGGAACCATTATGTTGTAGTAGGAACCATTATGTTGTGTGTCTATGTTGCAGGTATCTGATAGAGCACGGTGCACGTGTGGGGGCGGTGAACAGTGAAGGAGAGCTTCCTCTGGATGTGGCCACTGAGGATGCTATGGAGAGACTGCTGAAGGGGGAGATCAAGAAACAAGGTAGGGTGTTAACACAATGACTCATATTAACATAGTCATTACCCCCCTGACGATGCTATAGGGAGAGACCTAGAAGCAGGGTAACTAGAGATTATTATGCAGTCTGGGTGTTCTAGAAACAGGTCAACTAGGGATTATTATGTAGTCTGGGTGTTCTAGAAACAGGTCAACTAGGGATTATTATGTAGTCTGGGTGTTCTATAATACTAGAAGCAGGGTAACTAGGGATTATTATGTAGTCTGGGTGTTCTAGAAACAGGTCAACTAGGGATTATTATGTAGTCTGGGTGTTCTATAATACTAGAAGCAGGGTAACTAGGGATTATTATGTAGTCTGGGTGTTCTATAATACTAGAAGCAGGGTACCTAGGGATTATTATGTAGTCTGGGTGTTCTATAATACTAGAAGCAGGGTAACTAGGGATTATTATGTAGTCTGGGTGTTCTAGAAGCAGGTCAACTAGGGGTTATTATGTAGTCTGGGTGTTCTAGAAGCAGGTCAACTAGGGGTTATTATGTAGTCTGGGTGTTCTAGAAGCAGGTCAACTAGGGGTTATTATGTAGTCTGGGTGTTCTAGAAGCAGGGTAACTAGGGATTATTATGTAGTCTGGGTGTTCTAGAAGCAGGGTAACTAGGGGTTATTATGTAGTCTGGGTGTTCTATAATACTAGAAGCAGGGTAACTAGGGATTATTATGTAGTCTGGGTGTTCTATAATACTAGAAGCAGGGTAACTAGGGATTATTATGTAGTCTGGGTGTTCTAGAAGCAGGGTAACTAGGGATTATTATGTAGTCTGGGTGTTCTATAATACTAGAAGCAGGGTAACTAGGGATTATTATGTAGTCTGGGTGTTCTATAATACTAGAAGCAGGGTAACTAGGGATTATTATGTAGTCTGGGTGTTCTATAATACTAGAAGCAGGGTAACTAGGGATTATTATGTAGTCTGGGTGTTCTAGAAGCAGGTCAACTAGGGGTTATTATGTAGTCTGGGTGTTCTAGAAGCAGGTCAACTAGGGGTTATTATGTAGTCCGGGTGTTCTATAATACTAGAAGCAGGGTAACTAGGGGTTATTATGTAGTCTGGGTGTTCTATAATACTAGAAGCAGGGTAACTAGGGATTATTATGTAGTCTGGGTGTTCTATAATACTAGAAGCAGGGTAACTAGGGGTTATTATGTAGTCTGGGTGTTCTATAATACTAGAAGCAGGTCAACTAGGGGTTATTATGTAGTCTGGGTGTTCTATAATACTAGAAGCAGGGTAACTAGGGGTTATTATGTAGTCTGGGTGTTCTATAATACTAGAAGCAGGGTAACTAGGGGTTATTATGTAGTCTGGGTGTTCTAGAAGCAGGTCAACTAGGGGTTATTATGTAGTCTGGGTGTTCTATAATACTAGAAGCAGGGTAACTAGGGGTTATTATGTAGTCTGGGTGTTCTATAATACTAGAAGCAGGGTACCTAGGGATTATTATGTAGTCTGGGTGTTCTATAATACTAGAAGCAGGGTAACTAGGGGTTATTATGTAGTCTGGGTGTTCTATAATACTAGAAGCAGGGTAACTAGGGGTTATTATGTAGTCTGGGTGTTCTATAATACTAGAAGCAGGTCAACTAGGGGTTATTATGTAGTCTGGGTGTTCTATAATACTAGAAGCAGGGTACCTAGGGATTATTATGTAGTCTGGGTGTTCTATAATACTAGAAGCAGGTCAACTAGGGGTTATTATGTAGTCTGGGTGTTCTATAATACTAGAAGCAGGTCAACTAGGGGTTATTATGTAGTCTGGGTGTTCTATAATACTAGAAGCAGGGTACCTAGGGATTATTATGTAGTCTGGGTGTTCTATAATACTAGAAGCAGGTCAACTAGGGGTTATTATGTAGTCTGGGTGTTCTATAATACTAGAAGCAGGGTAACTAGGGATTATTATGTAGTCTGGGTGTTCTATAATACTAGAAGCAGGTCAACTAGGGGTTATTATGTAGTCTGGGTGTTCTATAATACTAGAAGCAGGGTAACTAGGGATTATTATGTAGTCTGGGTGTTCTATAATACTAGAAGCAGGTCAACTAGGGATTATTATGTAGTCTGGGTGTTCTATAATACTAGAAGCAGGTCAACTAGGGATTATTATGTAGTCTGGGTGTTCTATAATACTAGAAGCAGGGTAACTAGGGATTATTATGTAGTCTGGGTGTTCTATAATACTAGAAGCAGGGTAACTAGGGATTATTATGTAGTCTGGGTGTTCTAGAAGCAGGGTAACTAGGGATTATTGTGTAGTCTGGGTGTTCTATAATACTAGAAGCAGGTCGATTTGGGATTATTATGTAGCCTGGGTGTTCTATAATACTAGAAGCAGGGTAACTAGGGATTATTATGTAGTCTGGGTCCCTATCTGTTGCATGTGTCCCTCTGTCCCTCTTCCTCTCTCTTAGGGGTTGACGTAGACATGGCACGGCGGGAAGAGGAGCGGGTGATGCTGGCGGATGCCAATGCGGTGCTGGCAGGAAGTGGCGTGCTGACACCTCATCCTAACACCAAGGCCACAGCGCTGCACGTGGCCGCTGCCAAGGGCTACATAGAGGTCATGAAGTGAGTGGGTCAGGTGCTCGTCAGTGGGTCAGGTGCTAGTCAGTGGGTCAGGTGCTAGTCAGTGGGTCAGGTGCTAGTCAGTGGGTCAGGTGCTCGTCAGTGGGTCAGGTGCTCGTCAGTGGGTCAGGTGCTCGTCAGTGGGTCAGGTGCTCGTCAGTGGGTCAGGTGCTCGTCAGTGGGTCAGGTGCTAGTCAGTGGGTCAGGTGCTAGTCAGTGGGTCAGGTGCTAGTCAGTGGGTCAGGTGCTACGTCAGTGGGTCAGGTGCTCGTCAGTGGGTCAGGTGCTCGTCAGTGGGTCAGGTGCTAGTCAGTGGGTCAGGTGCTAGTCAGTGGGTCAGGTGCTAGTCAGGTGCTCGTCAGGTGCTAGTTGGTCGGGTGCTCGTCAGGTGTTCGTCAGTGGGTCAGGTGCTAGTCAGGTGCTCGTCAGGTGCTAGTGGGTCGGGTGCTCGTCAGGTGCTAGTCAGTGGGCCAGGTGCTAGTCAGTGGGCCGGGTGCTAGTCAGTGGGCCAGGTGCTAGTCAGTGGGTCGGGTGCTAGTCAGTGGGTCGGGTGCTAGCCAGTGGGCCAGGTGCTATTCAGTGGGTCGGGTGCTAGTCAGTGGGTCGGGTGCTAGTCAGTGGGTCGGGTGCTAGTCAGTGGGTCGGGTGCTAGTCAGTGGGTCGGGTGCCCGTCAGTGGGTCGTGTACTAGTCACCCGACCCACTGTAAACATGCTAAACATGCTATGAATACTAAACATGCTACGCATACTCAACATGCTACGCATACTAAACATGCAACGCATACTAAACAGGCTACGCATACTCAACATGCTACGCATACTAAACATGCTACACATACTAAACAGGCTACGCATGCTACGCATACTAAACATACTAAACATGCTACTCACACTAAACATGCTACACATACTAAACATGCTACGCACACTAAACATGCTACGCATACTAAACATACTAAACATGCTACGCATACTAAACATGCTACGCATACTAAACATGCTACGCCTAATAAACATGCTACGCATACTAAACATACTAAACATGCTACGCACACTAAACATGCTACGCATACTAAACATACTAAACATGCTACGCATACTAAACATGCTACGCATACTAAACATGCTACGCCTAATAAACATGCTACGCATACTAAACATACTAAGCGTACTAAACCTACTAAACAGGCTACACATACTAAACATGCTACACATACTAAACATGCTACGCCTAGTAAACATGCTACGCATACGAGACATGCTACGCGTACTAAACATGCTACGCCTAGTAAACATGCTATGCATACTAAACATGCTAAACATGCGACGCATACTAAACATACTAAACATGCTACGCATACTAAACATGCTACGCCTAGTAAACATACTACGCATACTAAACATACTACGCGTACTAAACATGCTACATGTACTAAACATGCTATGCGTACTAAACATGCTAGGTGTACTAAAAATACTAAACGTACTAAACATGCTACGCATACTAAACATGCTACGCCTAGTAAACATGCTACGCATACTAAACATACTAGACATGCTACGCATACTAAATATGCTAAACATGCTATGCGTACTAAACATGCTACACGTACTAAACATGCTAAACATGCTACGCGTACTGAACATGCTACGCATACTAAACATACTAAACATGCTACGCATTCTAAACATGCTAGGTGTACTAAACATACTAAACGTACTAAACATGCTCCGCATGTTAAACATTATAAACAGACTACATATACTAAACATGCTACGCATACTAAACATGCTACGCATATTAAACATGCTAAACATGCTACGCATACTAAACATACTACATATACGAAACCTGCTATGCATACTAAACATACTAAACATGCTACGCATACTAAACATGCTACGCATACTAAACATACTAAACATGCTACGCATACTAAACATGCTACACATACTAAACATGCTACGCATACTAAACATACTAAACATGCTACACATACTAAACATGCTACACATACTAAACATACTAAACATGCTACACATACTAAACATACTAAACTTGCTACGCATACTAAACATGCTACACATACTAAACATGCTACGCATACTAAACATACTAAACATGCTACGCATACTAAACATACTAAACATGCTACGCATACTAAACATACTAAACATGCTACACATACTAAACATGCTACACATACTAAACATGCTACACATACTAAACATGCTACGCATACTAAACATGCTACGCATACTAAACATACTAAACATGCTACACATACTAAACATACTAAACATGCTACACATACTAAACATGCTACGCATACTAAACATACTAAACATGCTACACATACTAAACATGCTACACATACTAAACATACTAAACATGCTACACGTGCTAAAAATGCTCAACGTTTCCCTGATTGTTAGTCATCCTCACCACCACCTCACATTTTGCCTTACCTCAACCTCCTCCTCTTTCTAGTTGTCTGCTTCTCTTTCTCCCCTTCCTCTTCGTCTCTCTCTCCCTCTTCATATCTCTCCCCCTCCTGTCTCTCTCCCCCTCCTCTCTCTCTCCCTCTTCATCTCTCTCCCCCTCCTGTCTCTCTCCCCCTCCTCTCTCCCTCTCCCTCTTCATCTCTCTCCCCCTCCTCTCTCTCCCCCTCTTCATCTCTCTCCCCCTCCTCTCTCTCTCTCCCTCTTCATCTCTCTCCCCCTCCTCTCTCTCTCTCTCTCTTCAAATTTCTCTACCTCTCTTCATCTCTCTTCTCTCTCTTCATCTATCTTCTCTCTCTCTCTCTCTCTCTCTTTCTCTCTCTCTCTCCTCTCTCTCTCTCTCTCTCTCTCTCTCTCTCCCTCAACCTGTTCATCTCTCTCTCTCTCCCCCCCACCCCCCCGCCCCCACAGGGTCCTGCTCCAGTGTGGTCTGGATTTGGACAGTGGTGATGTGGATGGCTGGACAGCCCTGCACGCTGCTGCTCACTGGGGACAGCAGGAGGTGTGTTCTCTGCTGTCTGACAACATGTGTGAGATGGCTGCTCTCAACAACGTGGTGAGTGGGAGAAGATACACGCATTCTCTGAATGTACAAAACATTAAGTACACCCCCCACCCCTCGCATGCTAATTAGCATGTTCTAATTTGAGAGTAAATACAGCTGCATTTTATTGATAAAAGTCACCTTGTCCGAGAGAGATTTACATGGTTATCGAAAAGTCACACCTAGAGGTTTTCCCCTATAAGGAAAATGAATGGTGGAAAAACGATTGGAAGCTTTTCCCTGTTTGACCGCTAGGTTTTATGGGTATTATGACACCTTCAGTCTGGGGCTGTATTAGTCTCCCTATGTGCCCAGACACAGAGCATCTTAATCACACTGAGTATGTAACGGCTCGTGCAATGTAATCACATCTATACTACATGCTGACTCAACAGTAATGTTACACAAATGGAACCCTATTCCCTATATAGTGCACTACTTTAGACCAGAGCCCTATAGAACCCTATTCCCTATATAGTGCACTACTTTAGACCAGAGCCCTATAGAACCCTATTTCCTATATAGTGCACTACTTTAGACCAGAGCCCTATAGAACCCTATTCCCTATATAGTGCACTACTTTAGACCAGAGCCCTATAGAACCCTATTCCCTATATAGTGCACTACTTTAGACCAGAGCCCTATAGAACCCTATTCCCTATATAGTGCACTACTTTAGACCAGAGCCCTATAGAACCCTATTCCCTATATAGTGCACTACTTTAGCACTACTTTAGACCAGAGCCCTATAGAACCCTATTCCCTATATAGTGCACTACTTTAGACCAGAGCCCTATAGAACACAATTCCCTTTATAAGCGCACTACTTATAGAGCAATACTAAAGTAGTGTATTATCCAGGGAATAGGGTGCCATTTTGGACACTCATAATGTCAATGCACTAAATGATGTGTGTCCTTGTTCCAGGGACAAACCCCTCTAGAAGTAGCAGATGACACTCTAGTGGACACTCTGGAGGAGCTGACAAAGAAACAAAATTCTGTAAGTCTCTGCCGTCGTCCTATTGGCATCCTATGCCCTATAAAGTGCACTACTATTAATATAAAATATATTTTTGATTTATTTAACTCTTTTTTTTCTACTTTTTTTTTTACTACATGATTCCATGTGTGTTATTTCATAGTGTTGATGTCTCCACTATTCTACAACTTTAGAAAATAGTCAAACTAAAGGGAAACACTTGAATGAGTAGGTGTGTCCAAACTTTCACTGGTACTGTATGTCTTCCTGTATATTTACTCTGTATATTTACTCTGTATCTGTCTTCCTGTATATTTACTCTGTATATTTACTCTGTATATGTCTTCCTGTATATTTACTCTGTATATGTCTTCCTGTATATTTACTCTGTATATGTCTTCCTGTATATTTACTCTGTATATTTACTCTGTATATGTCTTCCTGTATATTTACTCTGTATATGTCTTCCTGTATATTTACTCTGTATATGTCTTCCTGTATATTTACTCTGTATATGTCTTCCTGTATATTTACTCTGTATATTTACTCTGTATATGTCTTCCTGTATATTTACTCTGTATATGTCTTCCTGTATATTTACTCTGTATATGTCTTCCTGTATATTTACTCTGTATATTAACTCTGTATATTTATCTGTATATGTCTTCCTGTATATTTACTCTGTATATGTCTTCCTGTATATTTACTCTGTATATGTCTTCCTGTATATTTACTCTGTATATGTCTTCCTGTATATTTACTCTGTATATGTCTTCCTGTATATTTACTCTGTAAATATACTTCCCAAGATTGCATAGCAGACGTCAGACATCCTTTGTCCTCGTCTTGTCGTGTCTTGTCGTGTCCCGTGTATATATATATATTTACACCTTTCTTCGCATATATTTTCTTTTCCAAAAGCTCAACTTCAAGGCACTCTCCTGCAACCCGTCTCACCAATTAAAAAAATAAGTATTATTTACCTCAAATCTAAAATCCACAATAGAAGCGAACCAGAAGCTAGCCAGAAGCTAGCCTGTTTACTGGCTAACGTTAGTATGCAGCTAACCACGGTTTGTGGTCATCAGATATCCTTTAGCTCGAAAATCTTTTGACAGTTTTGTATAACGTGACTCAGACCAGAACATACCGGACCTATTTATCTCTCCATATCCCCGGATTTCAACTGCAAGCTCTGCACATTTACACCTGGATCTTGCAGCTAGCTAGCTGCTATCCGTGTTACTATTGGCTTGCATCGATCCCAGAGCAAACATCAATTATTCTGGAGCTAGCCAGCTGAATAGTTCCATCAATCACTCTTGGGCTACAATCACCTATCCGGACCCTTTTTACTGCAAACGCGGAGCCCCACCGGGCCTTCACAACTGGACTACCGACGTTATCTGCCCGAGGGAGTTATCCAGCTGGCTCCTCCGTCACGACGTTACCTAAACGCCCATCTGCGGCCTGCTAATCGTTAGCGGTCTTATCGGCTGCTATCTGAATAAGTCTATCGAACAATTTTTCTTGGGTCACTATAACTATATCTATTTTGCCAATTGGATTGATCCCCTCTACTACACGGAACCCCACTAATCTACCGACGGAAACACACGAGGTGGCTCAAAACAGACCCATCCTATGCTAGCTTGCTACCAATGGCCCGGCTAGCTGTCTGATTCGCCGTGACCCCAACCAAACTCACTACTCACTGGACTCTTATGATCACTTGACTAAGCATGCCTCTCCTTAATGTCAATATGCCTTGTCCATTGCTGTTCTGGTTAGTGTTTATTGGCTTATTTCACTGTAGAGCCTCTAATCCTGCTCATTATACCTTATCCAACCTTTCAGTTCCACCACCCACACATGCGATGACATCACCTGGTTTCAATGATGTTTCTAGAGACAATATCTCTCTCTTCATCACTCAATACCTAGGTTTACCTCCACTGTATTCACATCCTACCATACCTTTGTCTGTACATTATACCTTGAAGCTATTTTATTGCCCCCAGAAACCTTCTTTTACTCTCTGTTCCAGACGTTCTAGACGACCAATTCTTATTGCTTTTAGCCGCACCCTTATTCTACTCCTCCTCTGTTCCTCTGGTGATGTAGAGGTGAATCCAGGCCCTGCAGTGCCTTGCTCCACTCCTATTCCCCAGGCGCTCTCTTTTGACGACTTCTGTAACCATAATAGCCTTGGTTTCATGCATGTTAACATTAGAAGCCTCCTCCCTAAGTTTGTTTTATTCACTGCTTTAGCACACTCTGCCAACCCAGATGTTCTAGCTGTGTCTGAATCCTGGCTTAGGAAGACCGCCAAAAATTCTGAAATTTTCATCCCTGACTACAACATTTTCAGACAAGATAGAACGGCCAAAGGGGGCGGTGTTGCAATCTACTGCAGAGATAGCCTGCAGAGTTCTGTCCTACTATCCAGGTCTGTACCCAAACAATTTGAACTTCTACTTTTAAAAATCCACCTTTCTAAAAACAAGTCTCTCACCGTTGCCGCCTGCTAAGGACCACCCTCTGCCCCCAGCTGTGCCCTGGACACCATATGTGAACTGATTGCCCCCCACCTATCTTCAGAGCTCGTGCTGCTAGGCGACATTTACATTTAAGTCATTTAGCAGACGCTCTTATCCAGAGCGACTTACAAATTGGTGAATTCACCTTCTGACATCCAGTGGAACAGCCACTTTACAATATTGCATCTAAATCATTTAAGGGGGGTGAGAAGGATTACTTTATCCTATCCTAGGTATTCCTTGAAGAGGTGGGGTTTCAGGTGTCTCCGGAAGGTGGTGATTGACTCCGCTGTCCTGGCGTCGTGAGGGAGTTTGTTCCACCATTGGGGGGCCAGAGCAGCGAACAGTTTTGACTGGGCTGAGCGGGAACTGTACTTCCTCAGTGGTAGGGAGGCGAGCAGGCCAGAGGTGGATGAACGCAGTGCCCTTGTTTGGGTGTAGGGCCTGATCAGAGCCTGGAGGTACTGCGGTGCCGTTCCCCTCACAGCTCCGTAGGCAAGCACCATGGTCTTGTAGCGGATGCGAGCTTCAACTGGAAGCCAGTGGAGAGAGCGGAGGAGCGGGGTGACGTGAGAGAACTTGGGAAGGTTGAACACCAGACGGGCTGCGGCGTTCTGGATGAGTTGTAGGGGTTTAATGGCACAGGCAGGGAGCCCAGCCAACAGCGAGTTGCAGTAATCCAGACGGGAGATGACAAGTGCCTGGATTAGGACCTGCGCCGCTTCCTGTGTGAGGCAGGGTCGTACTCTGCGGATGTTGTAGAGCATGAACCTACAGGAACGGGCCACCGCCATGATGTTAGTTGAGAACGACAGGGTGTTGTCCAGGATCACGCCAAGGTTCTTAGCGCTCTGGGAGGAGGACACAATGGAGTTGTCAACCGTGATGGCGAGATCATGGAACGGGCAGTCCTTCCCCGGGAGGAAGAGCAGCTCCGTCTTGCCGAGGTTCAGCTTGAGGTGGTGATCCGTCATCCACACTGATATGTCTGCCAGACATGCAGAGATGCGATTCGCCACCTGGTCATCAGAAGGGGGAAAGGAGAAGGTTAATTGTGTGTCGTCTGCATAGCAATGATAGGAGAGACCATGTGAGGTTATGACAGAGCCAAGTGACTTGGTGTATAGCGAGAATAGGAGAGGGCCTAGAACAGAGCCCTGGGGGACACCAGTGGTGAGAGCGCGTGGCGAGGAGACAGATTCTCGCCACGCCACCTGGTAGGAGCGACCTGTCAGGTAGGACGCAATCCAAGCGTGGGCCGCGCCGGAGATGCCCAACTCGGAGAGGGTGGAGAGGGGAATCTGATGGTTCACAGTATCGAAGGCAGCCGATAGGTCTAGAAGGATGAGAGCAGAGGAGAGAGAGTTAGCTTTAGCAGTGCGGAGCGCCTCCGTGATACAGAGAAGAGCAGTCTCAGTTGAATGACTAGTCTTGAAACCTGACTGATTTGGATCAAGAAGGTCATTCTGAGAGAGATAGCGGGAGAGCTGGCCAAGGACGGCACGTTCAAGAGTTTTGGAGAGAAAAGAAAGAAGGGATACTGGTCTGTAGTTGTTGACATCGGAGGGGTCGAGTGTAGGTTTTTTCAGAAGGGGTGCAACTCTCGCTCTCTTGAAGACGGAAGGGACGTAGCCAGCGGTCAGGGATGAGTTGATGAGCGAGGTGAGGTAAGGGAGAAGGTCTCCGGAAATGGTCTGGAGAAGAGAGGAGGGGATAGGGTCAAGCGGGCAGGTTGTTGGGCGGCCGGCCGTCACAAGAAGCGAGATTTCGTCTGGAGAGAGAGGGAGAAAGAGGTCAGAGCACAGGGTAGGGCAGTGTGAGCAGAACCAGCGGTGTCGTTTGACTTAGCAAACGAGGATCGGATGTCGTCGACCTTCTTTTCAAAATGGTTGACGAAGTCATCTGCAGAGAGGGAGGAGGGGGGAGGGGGAGGAGGATTCAGGAGGGAGGAGAAGGTGGCAAAGAGCTTCCTAGGGTTAGAGGCAGATGCTTGGAATTTAGAGTGGTAGAAAGTGGCTTTAGCAGCAGAGACAGAGGAGGAAAATGTAGAGAGGAGGGAGTGAAAGGATGCCAGGTCCGCAGGGAGGCGAGTTTTCCTCCATTTCCGCTCGGCTGCCCGGAGCACTGTTCTGTGAGCTCGCAATGAGTCGTCGAGCCACGGAGCGGGAGGGGAGGACCGAGCCGGCCTGGAGGATAGGGGACATAGAGAGTCAAAGGATGCAGAAAGGGAAGAGAGGAGGGTTGAGGAGGCAGAATCAGGAGATAGGTTGGAGAAGGTTTGAGCAGAGGGAAGAGATGATAGGATGGAAGAGGAGAGAGTAGCGGGGAGAGAGAGCGAAGGTTGGGACGGCGCGATACCATCCGAGTAGGGGCAGTGTGGGAAGTGTTGGATGAGAGCGAGAGGGAAAAGGATACAAGGTAGTGGTCGGAGACTTGGAGGGGAGTTGCAATGAGGTTAGTGGAAGAACAGCATCTAGTAAAGATGAGGTTGAGCGTATTGCCTGCCTTGTGAGTAGGGGGGAAGGTGAGAGGGTGAGGTCAAAAGAGGAGAGGAGTGGAAAGAAGGAGGCAGAGAGGAATGAGTCAAAGGTAGACGTGGGGAGGTTAAAGTCGCCCAGGACTGTGAGAGGTGAGCCGTCCTCAGGAAAGGAGCTTATCAAGGCATCAAGCTCATTGATGAACTCTCCGAGGGAACCTGGAGGGCGATAAATGATAAGGATGTTAAGCTTGAAAGGGCTGGTAACTGTGACAGCATGGAATTCAAAGGAGGCGATAGACAGATGGGTAAGGGGAGAAAGAGAGAATGACCACTTGGGAGAGATGAGGATCCCGGTGCCACCACCCCGCTGACCAGAAGCTCTCGGTGTGTGCGAGAACACGTGGGCGGACGAAGAGAGAGCAGTGGGAGTAGCAGTGTTATCTGTGGTGATCCATGTTTCCGTCAGTGCCAAGAAGTCGAGGGACTGGAGGGAGGCATAGGCTGAGATGAACTCTGCCTTGTTGGCCGCAGATCGGCAGTTCCAGAGGCTACCGGAGACCTGGAACTCCACGTGGGTCGTGCGCGCTGGGACCACCAGATTAGGGTGGCCGCGGCCACGCGGTGTGGAGCGTTTGTATGGTCTGTGCAGAGAGGAGAGAACAGGGATAGATAGACACATAGTTGACAGGCTACAGAAGAGGCTACGCTAATGCAAAGGAGATTGGAATGACAAGTGGACTACACGTCTCGAATGTTCAGAAAGTTAAGCTTACGTAGCAAGAATCTTATTGACTAAAATGATTGAAATGATACAGTACTGCTGGAGTAGGCTAGCTGGCAGTGGCTGTGTTGTTGACACTACACTAATCAAGTCGTTCCGTCGAGTGTAATAGTTTCTACAGTGCTGCTATTCGGGGGCTAGCTGGCTAGCTAGCAGTGTTGATTACGTTACGTTACGTTAAAAGAACGACAATAGCTGGCTAGCTAACCTAGAAAATCGCTCTAGACTACACAATTGTCTTAGATACAAAGACGGCTATGTAGCTAGCTAGCTACGATCAAGCAAATCAAACCGTTGTACTGTAATGAAGTGAAATGAAAATGTGATACTACCTGTGGAGCGAAGCGGAATGTTGACCGGATTGTTGAAGTTAATTCGGTAGACGTTGGCTAGCTGTTGGCTAGCTAGCTAGCAGTATCTCTTACGTTAAGGACGACAAATAGCTGGCTAGCTAACCTCGGTAAATTAAGATAATCACTCTAAGTCTACACACTCTAAACTACACAATTATCTTGGATACGAAGACAGCAAAGACAACTATGTAGCTAGCTAACACTACACTAATCGAGTCGTTCAGTTGAGTGTAATAGTTTCTACAGTGCTAGTAGACGGTAGACGTAGCTAGCTGCTGGGCAGATAGCAGTGTAGACTACATTAGGACGACGAAATACGATAATTACGCAATTATCTTTGATACAAAGACGGCTATGTAGCTAGCTAAGAAGAAATTGCTAAGATTAGACAAATCAAACCGTTGTACTATAATGAAATGTAATGGAAATGTAATGAAAAGTTATACTACCTGCGGACCGAAGTGTAGATGCGACCGCTCGCTCCAACCCGGAACCTAAACTGGAACATGCTTAACACCCCAGCCATCCTACAATCTAAGCTCGATGCCCTCAATCTCACACAAATCATCAATGAACCCACCAGGTACCACCCCAAAGCTGTAAACACGGCACCCTCATAGATATCATCCTGACCCCTCTAAATACACCTCTGCTGTCTTCAACCAAGATCTCAGCGATCACTGCCTCTTTGCCTGCATCCGTAATAGGTCAGCGGTCAAACAACCTCCACTCATCACTGTCAAACGCTCCCTGAAACACTTCAGCGAGCAGGCCTTTCTAATCGACCTGGCCGGGGTATCCTGGAAGGATATTGATCTCATCCTGTCAATAGAGGATGCCTGGTTATTTAAAAAAAATGCCTTCCTCACCATCTTAAGTAAGCATGCCCCATTCAAGAAATGTAGAACCAGGAACAGATGTAGCCCTTGGTTCTCTCCAGACCTGACTGCCCTTGACCAGCACAAAAACATCCTGTGGCGTTCTGCATGAGCATCGAATGCAACTTATGCATTGATATGCAACTTTTCAGGGAAGCTAGAAACCAATATACACAGGCAGTTAGAAAAGCCAAGGCTAGCTTTTTCAAGCAGTAATTTGCTTCCTGCAACACAAACTCAAAAAAGTTCTGGGACACTGTAAAGTCCATGGAGAATAAGAACACCTCCTCCCAGCTGCCCACTGCACTGAGGATAGGAAACACTGTCACTACCGATAAATACATTATAATTGAGAATTTCAATAAGCATTTTTCTACGGCTGGCCATGCTTTCCACCTGGCTACCCCTACCCCGGTCAACAGCACTGCACCCCCCACAGCAACTCGCCCAAGCCTTCCCCATTTCTCCTTCTCCCAAATCCAGATAGCTGATGTTCTGAAAAAGCTGCAAAATCTGGACCCCTACAAATCAGCCGGGCTAGACAATCTGGACACTTTCTTTGTAAAATTATCTGCCGAAATTATTGCCACCCCTATTACTAGTCTGTTCAACCTCTCTTTCATGTCGTCTGAGATTCCCAAAGATTGGAAAGCAGCTGCGGTCATCCCCTTCTTCAAAGGGGGGGACACTCTTGACCCAAACTACGACAGACTTATATCTATCCTACCCTGCCTTTCTAAGATCTTCGAAAGCCAAGTCAACAAACAGATTACCGACCATTTCGAATCCCACCATAACTTCTCCGCTATGCAATCTTGTTTCCGAGCTGGTCATGGGTGCACCTCAGCCACGCTCAAGGTCCTAAACGATATCTTAACCGCCATCGATAAGAAACAATACTGTGCAGCCGTAGTCATTGACCTGGCCAAGACTTTCAACCCTGTCAATCACCACATCCTCTTTGGCAGACTCGACAGCCTTGGTTTCTCAAATGATTGCCTCGCCTGGTTCACCAACTACTTCTCTGATAGAGTTCAGTGTGTCAAATCGGAGGGTCTGTTGTCTGGGCCTCTGGCAGTCTCTATGGGGGTGCCACAGAGTTCAATTCTTGGACCGACTCTCTTCTCTGTTTACATCAATGATGTCGCTCTTGCTGCTGGTGACTCTCTGATCCACCTGTACGCAGACGACACCATTCTGTATACTTCTGGCCCTTCTTTGGACACTGTGTTAACAAACCTCCAGGCAAGCTTCAATGCCATACAACTCTCCTTCCGTGGCCTCCAATTGCTCTTAAATACGAGTAAAACTAAATGCATGCTCTTCAACCGATCGCTGCCTGCACCTGCTCGCCTGTCCATCACTACTCTGGACGGCTCTGACTTAGAATATATGGACAAATACCTAGGTGTCTGGTTAGACTGTAAACTCTCCTTCCAGACTCACATCAAATATCTCCAATCCAAAGTTAAATCTAGAATTGGCTTCCTATTTCGCAACAAAGCATCTTTCACTCATGCTGCCAAATATACCCTTGGAAAACTGACCATCCTACCAATCCTCGACTTGTCATTTGCAAAATTGCCTCCAATACCCTACTCAATAAATTGGATGCAGTCCATCACAGTGCCATCCGTTTTGTCACTAAAGCCCCATATACTACCCACCACTGCGACCTGTACACTCTTATTGGCTGGCCCTCGCTTCATACTCGTCGCCAAACCCACTGGCTCCATGTCATCTACAAGACCCTGCTAGGTAAAGTCCCCCCTTATCTCAGCTCGCTGGTCACCATCTCAGCTCGCTGGTCACCAGCACCCACCTGTAGCACGCGCTCCAGCAGGTATATCTCTGGTGAACCCCAAAGCCAATTCTTCCTTTGGCCGCCTCTCCTTCCAGTTCTCTGCTGCCAATGACTGAAACGAACTACAAAAATCTCTGAAACTGGAAACACTTATCTCCCTCACTAACTTTAAGCACCAGCTGTCAGAGCAGCTCACAGATTACTGCACCTGTACAAAGCCCATCTATAAATTAGCCCAAACAACTACCTCTCCCCCTACTGTATTATTTTTATTTATTTTGTTCATTTGCACCCCATTATTTCTATTGCTATATTGTATTTACTTTGCCACCATGGCCTTTTTTTGCCTTTACCTCCCTTATCTCACCACATTTGCTCACATTGTATATATACTTGTTTATACTGTATTATTGACTGTATGTTTGTTTTACTCCATGTGTAACTCTGTGTCGTTGTATGTGTCGAACTGCTTTGCTTTATCTTGGCCAGGTCGCAATTGTAAATGAGAACTTGTTCTCAATTTGCCTACCTGGTTAAATAAAGGTGAAAATAAATAAATATTGACTCTGTATATGTCTTCCTGTATATTTACTCTGTATATGTCTTCCTATATATTTACTCTGTATATTTACTCTGTATATGTCTTCCTGTATATTTACTCTGTATATGTCTTCCTGTATATTTACTCTGTATATTTACTCTGTATATGTCTTCCTGTATATTTACTCTGTATATGTCTTCCTGTATATTTACTCTGTATATGTCTTCCTGTATATTTACTCTGTATATATACTCTGTATATGTCTTCCTGTATATTTACTCTGTATATATACTCTGTATATGTCCTCCTGTGTATTTACTCTGTATATTTACTCTGTATATGTCTTCCTGTATATTTACTCTGTATATGTCTTCCTGTGTATTTACTCTGTATATTTACTCTGTATATTTACTCTGTATATATCTTCCTGTATATTTACTCTGTATATTTACTCTGTATATTTACTCTGTATATGTCTTCCTGTATATTTACTCTGTATATGTCTTCCTGTATATTTACTCTGTATATGTCTTCCTGTATATTTACTCTGTATATGTCTTCCTGTGTATTTACTCTGTATATGTCTTCCTGTATATTTACTCTGTATATGTCTTCCTGTATATTTACTCTGTATATATACTCTGTATATGTCTTCCTGTATATTTACTCTGTATATATACTCTGTATATGTCCTCCTGTGTATTTACTCTGTATATTTACTCTGTATATGTCTTCCTGTATATTTACTCTGTATATGTCTTCCTGTGTATTTACTCTGTATATTAACTCTGTATATATACTCTGTATATGTCTTCCTGTATATTTACTCTGTATATATACTCTGTATATGTCCTCCTGTGTATTTACTCTGTATATGTCTTCCTGTATATTTACTCTGTATATGTCTTCCTGTGTATTTACTCTGTATATGTCTTCCTGTATATTTACTCTGTATATGTCTTCCTGTATATTTACTCTGTATATATACTCTGTATATGTCTTCCTGTATATTTACTCTGTATATGTCCTCCTGTGTATTTACTCTGTATATTTACTCTGTATATGTCTTCCTGTATATTAACTCTGTATATTTACTCTGTATATGTCTTCCTGTATATTTACTCTGTATATGTCTTCCTGTATATTTACTCTGTATATGTCTTCCTATATATTTACTCTGTATATGTCTTCCTGTATATTTACTCTGTATATTTACTCTGTATATGTCTTCCTGTATATTTACTCTGTATATGTCTTCCTGTATATTTACTCTTAATATTTACTCTGTATATTTACTCTGTATATTTACTCTGTATAAGTCTTCCTGTATATTTACTCTGTATATTTACTCTGTATATGTCTTCCTGTATATTTACTCTGTATATATACTCTGCATATGTCTTCCTGTGTATTTACTCTGTATATTTACTCTGTATATGTCTTCCTGTATATTTACTCTGTATATGTCTTCCTGTGTATTTACTCTGTATATGTCTTCCTGTATATTTACTCTGTATATGTCTTCCTGTGTATTTACTCTGTATATGTCTTCCTGTATATTTACTCTGTATATTTACTCTGTATATGTCCGCCTATATATTTACTCTGTATATTTACTCTGTATATGTCTGCCTATATATTTACTCTGTATATTTACTCTGTATATTTACTCTGTATATTTACTCTGTATATGTCTTCCTGTATATTTACTCAGTATATGTCTTCCTGTATATCTATCTAGCTGCGTACAGAAAAAGCCAAGCTGTCCCAGCCTCCTGTCATCGAGACCAGCCCTCCTATCAATATGGCATCGGTTCGACCACGCAAGTCAGTGCCCCAGCATGTCTGTTGTCTGTGCCAGTCTGTTACCCACTTAGGAATCACTGATACAGAACCACAGACGTAGCTTAGTGTGTTACTGATATGAGCCAAGAGTCAGACACTGTCTGTTACCCACCTGACACCTCTCTACCAATAGAATCACACTGTCTGTTACCCACCTGACACCTCTCTACCAATAGAATCACACTGTCTGTTACCCACCTGACACCTCTCTACCAATAGAATCAGACTCTCTGTTACCCACCTGACACCTCTCTACCAATAGAATCACACTGTCTGTTGCCCACCTGACACCTCTCTACCAATAGAATCACACTGTCTGTTACCCACCTGACACCTCTCTACCAATAGAATCACACTGTCTGTTACCCACCTGACACCTCTCTACCAATAGAATCAGACTGTCTGTTACCCACCTGACACCTCTCTACCAATAGAATCACACTGTCTGTTACCCACCTGACACCTCTCTACCAATAGAATCACACTGTCTGTTACCACCTGACACCTCTCTACCAATAGAATCACACTGTCTGTTACCCACCTGACACCTCTCTACCAATAGAATCACACTGTCTGTTACCCACCTGACACCTCTCTACCAATAGAATCACACTGTCTGTTACCACCTGACACCTCTCTACCAATAGAATCACACTGTCTGTTACCCACCTGACACCTCTACCAATAGAATCACACTGTCTGTTGCCCACCTGACACCTCTCTACCAATAGAATCACACTGTCTGTTACCCACCTGACACCTCTCTACCAATAGAATCACACTGTCTGTTACCCACCTGACACCTCTCTACCAATAGAATCACACTGTCTGTTACCCACCTGACACCTCTCTACCAATAGAATCAGACTGTCTGTTACCCACCTGACACCTCTCTACCAATAGAATCAGACTGTCTGTTGCCACCTGACACCTCTCTACCAATAGAATCAGACTGTCTGTTACCCACCTGACACCTCTCTACCAATAGAATCAGACTGTCTGTTACCCACCTGACACCTCTCTACCAATAGAATCACACTGTCTGTTACCCACCTGACACCTCTCTACCAATAGAATCACACTGTCTGTTACCCACCTGACACCTCTCTACCAATAGAATCACACTGTCTGTTACCCACCTGACACCTCTCTACCAATAGAATCACACTGTCTGTTACCCACCTGACACCTCTCTACCAATAGAATCAGACTGTCTGTTACCCACCTGACACCTCTCTACCAATAGAATCAGACTGTCTGTTACCCACCTGACACCTCTCTACCAATAGAATCACACTGTCTGTTACCCACCTGACACCTCTCTACCAATAGAATCACACTGTCTGTTACCCACCTGACACCTCTCTACCAATAGAATCAGACTGTCTGTTGCCACCTGACACCTCTCTACCAATAGAATCACACTGTCTGTTACCCACCTGACACCTCTCTACCAATAGAATCACACTGTCTGTTACCCACCTGACACCTCTCTACCAATAGAATCAGACTGTCTGTTACCCACCTGACACCTCTCTACCAATAGAATCACACTGTCTGTTACCCACCTGACACCTCTCTACCAATAGAATCACACTGTCTGTTACCCACCTGACACCTCTCTACCAATAGAATCACACTGTCTGTTACCCACCTGACACCTCTCTACCAATAGAATCACACTGTCTGTTACCCACCTGACACCTCTCTACCAATAGAATCACACTGTCTGTTACCACCTGACACCTCTCTACCAATAGAATCACACTGTCTGTTACCCACCTGACACCTCTCTACCAATAGAATCACACGGTCTGTTACCCACCTGACACCTCTCTACCAATAGAATCACACTGTCTGTTACCACCTGACACCTCTCTACCAATAGAATCACACTGTCTGTTACCACCTGACACCTCTCTACCAATAGAATCACACCTCTCTACCAATAGAATCAGACATCCTGGTCATTAAATAGTATTCATATAGTTCAGCTGTCCCACCTGACACCTCTCGCCCACCAATCCAGAATCAGTCCCCATCCTGGTTTTGTTTGTTTTTGTTACCCACACTGACACCTTGTCTACCAATAGAATCACCTGATTGGTTCCTCCATGCCTACCTGTCATCCTCTCCAATAGAATCCTGCAGGACCTCAATCTCTCACACTGTCTGAGCCCACCTGAGAAGATCTCTCTACCAATAGAATCACACTGCACCTCTCCCCTGCCCACCAGACACCCTCTAGGAATGAGAATCAGGACTGTCTGTTACAGACACCTCTCTAGCATGGGACACACAGGCCCAAGCCTCCAGCAGCTCCAGTAGAAGAAGAGGAGGACGAGTCTGAATAGAATCACACTGTCTGTTGACAGACCTGACACAAAATAGAATCACACTGTCTGTTAAGTCCATTTCAGTCTAGTCCATTCAGAAGTCACATTTGAGTTTACCTGAACCTTGAAATGGACCAATAAATCACACTGTCATGTCGGATGCCTTAAAGACTGAAACCCACCTGTGGACTTGTTCTACCAATAGAATCACGTGTCTGTTCCCACCTGACACCTCATCTGGAGTTGTTCAATTGAAGAACAATCACATTGTCTGTTACCACCTGACACCTCTCTACCAATAGAATCAACTGTCTGTTGGTGATTGTTGTAATAGAATCAGACATCCTGATGGTGATTGTTGTAGAGAATCATGTCATTAAATGGTGATTGTTGTAGAGAATCATGTCATTAACTGGCTGATGGTGATTGTTGCAGAGAAAGCCAAAAACCGAGAGATCATCAACAACCAACAAACGGATCCTCCCCCAGTTTCCAGCACTTCAGGAAAATCCTGGTTTTGTTTGTTTTTGTTTACACACACACACGGATTGTCTTCGCCCTTAGTGATCACCGTCACTGATTGGTTCCTCCATGCCTACCTGTCATCCTCTCCCCTGCAGGACCTCAATCTCTCGTATGAGCAGCCGGGAGAAGATCTGCCTCCATGAGAGGGAGAAGCACCCTCCCCCTGCCCTGACCAGCAGCCCTGCTGAGGATGAGGATGAGGAAGGGGCACAGACTCAGCATGGGACACAGGGACAGGCCCAAGCCTCCAGCAGCTCCAGTTCAGAAGAAGAGGAGGACGAGTCTGAGAGCGATGCAGAATCAGGTGACAGACTGAGACAAAATGAAGTTTCCCTGGTGTCAAGTCCATTTCAGTCTAGTCCATTCATGAAGTAACATTTGAGTTTACTGAATTGAAATGGACCTAAACCCTGTCATGACGGATGCCTTAAAGACTGAAACCCAATGTGGACTTGTTCTATTGTAGAGAATCACGTGGACTTGTTCTATTGTAGAGAATCATGTGGAGTTGTTCTATTGTAGAGAACAATTGTTCTATTGTTCTATTAACGGGCTGATGGTGATTGTTGTAGAGAATCATGTCATTAACGGGCTGATGGTGATTGTTGTAGAGAATCATGTCATTAACGGGCTGATGGTGATTGTTGTAGAGAATCATGTCATTAACTGGCTGATGGTGATTGTTGCAGAGAAAGCCAAAAACCGAGAGATCATCAACAACTTGAACAACAAACGCAACAGCTCCTCCCCCCATGCTACCTCCATGGCAACCAGCACTTCAGGAAACACCGTTAAAAAGGTATGTCACGATTTCTGTTGGTGTTTGAACGCCAGAATGCTGGGTAGGGCAGCTATGACTTGGTATCTCCCTGGTGACGGAGTCAGCTACGGCCTGGGGGAGGAACTCAGATGTACAACCTGTGCACTCTGCTATTGACTATTTAAAGTGATTTGGTAAATGGTCTTTTATTACCTCTTTGACTGGTCCATTAATCACTACTTGATTTGATCTGTGACCATCTACATCACTCTGTCCTTCTTAGACAGGACCAGGGAAGCCCCCTGCCCCAGACTGACAGCACATCACTACAGCCCCTGGTGCTGCCCATCTCCTGGAGGACTGTCTTCTTAGACAGGCAGCTACATCACCCTGTCCCTTCAGGTGGACCACCGACCCACTCAGGACCACCTTAGACTGGACCATCTACAGGCACCTGAGTCGGGCCTGGGTATGATCCGCTCTGCCTCCAGCCCACGCCTCAGCTCTGACACCAGTACAGACACCAAGGTACTGGAACCAGACCACATTGATGGTTTAAAAACACCTTTAAACGGTACCAGAGCATCACAGGCTGAGAATGATTTGTGACCACTGTTGATTCTTTACAGATACAGTACCGGAGCATCACAGGGTGAATTTGAGTTGTACTCCCTTGATTCCTCTCCTCATTGTATTCCCTTGATTCCTCTCCTCATTTCCTTCACGAAACAACCTGCAATCTATTTAGAGAAGTAGGCAAGGACAGAGGACACAAGGAATCAAGGAAATACAACTACATCTTAGACTGGACCATCTACATCACTACTGTCCTCTTAGACTGGACCATCTACATCACTACTGTCCTCTTAGACTGGACCATCTACATCACTACTGTCCTCTTAGACTGGACCATCTACATCACTACTGTCCTCTTAGACTGGACCATCTACATCACTACTGTCCTCTTAGACTGGACCATCTACATCACTACTGTCCTCTTAGACTGGACCATCTACATCACTACTGTCCTCTTAGACTGGACCAACGACATCACTACTGTCCTCTTAGACTGGACCATCGACATCACTACTGTCCTCTTAGACTGGACCATCTACATCACTACTGTCCTCTTAGACTGGACCAACTACATCACTACTGTCCTCTTAGACTGGACCATCTAGTTAGTAGTGATATGTTTGAAACTATTCATAGCTAGATATTTATAGATCATGAAACGTCCTTGTACTTCCAGGAACCCAGGACTGCCAGAGTGAACCCCAGTCCAACCAGACGTCTCTTCAGTATACCAGACAGCAACCCAGACGGCACTAGCAGGTGGGCTCCGCTTGCCTCACATGATGCTGTCACGTACCACAGTATGGAATGGAAATGAAAGGCTGCTCATCGGCTTCACTGTGTGTGTGTGGCTGAGCGTTTGTGAGAATAGCCTAAACAGGTTTTGAGCTTCACTGCATCACCCCCCCCTCTTTCTCCCTCCCCCTTTCCATCTTTCTCTTTCACTATCTCTCTCCACCCTCTCTCTCCCCCCTCCTTATCTCTCTCTCTCTCTCGCCCTCTTTCTCTCTCTCCACCTCTTTCTCTCTCCCCCTCTCTCGCTATTTCTCTCTCCCCCTTCCTTATCTCTCTCCCCCCTCTATCCCTATCTCATACACCCCTCCTCTCTCTCAGCTGGCTGAGTCGTAGCGCCTCTTACACCCCTCCTCCTCTCTCCCCCTTCCTTATCTCTCTCCCCCCTCTATCCCTATCTCATACACCCCTCCTCCTCTCTCCTCCTCTCTCAGCTGGCTGAGTCGTAGCGCCTCTTACACCCCTCCTCCTCTCTTCCCCTCTCTCAGCTGGCTGAGTCGTAGCGCCTCTTACACCCGCCGCCTCAATAGCACAGGATGTGATCTCAGTAGCTCCACCCCCTCCTTGCCTCTCAGGTATGTCCTACAGCCTTGGCTCCATCCGTCTTCTTCTGTTGGGGCTTCTGGTTGAAGTGTGAATTTCCCGTTCTGTGGTGTTTGTGTGTTCAGTATTATCGCTGGATGTCTCCTGAATATTATGTTCATTCAGCCTTTCTTTAACCAGGTTCAGACACGAAACTTCACTTGGTTGGTGAAAACATTTGTTAGATAAGATTTGAAATACACGCAGTACGTTAGAACGTGGCCTGTAGACTCTGCCCTCTCGCTGCCAGAACATGCATCGCGTTAAGATGATAGTAAATCCAGGCAGGGAACAAGGTACTCTGTACCAACTTCCTGCAGGACGGAAAACCAGAACCTAACAGGAAGGTGGCAAAGCAGAAAACAGACATGTTAGAGCAATACAGGATACACCAGGGACATAGCCAGGAGGATACACCAGGGACATAGCCAGGATACACCAGGACATAGCCAGGATACACTAGGGACATAGCCAGGATACACCAGGGACATAGCCAGGATACACCAGGACATAGCCAGGGTACACTAGGGACATAGGCAGGATACACCAGGATACACCATGACATAGCCAGGATACACCAGGATACACCAGGACATAGCCAGGATACACCAGGGACATAGCCAGGATACACCAGGACATAGCCAGGATACACCAGGGACATAGCCAGGATACACCAGGGACATAGCCAGGATACACCAGGACATAGCCAGGATACACCAGGGACATAGCCAGGATACACCAGGAAACCACAGGGACATAGCCAGGATACACCAGGATACACCAGGGATATAACCAGGATACACCAGGGACATAGCCAGGATACACCAGCATAGCCAGGATACACCAGGACATAGCCAGGATACACCAGGACATAGCCAGGATACCACAGGACATAGCCAGGATACACCAGGACATAGCCAGGATACACCAGGGACATAGCCAGGATACACCAGGGACATAGCCAGGATACACCCGGACATAGCCAGGATACACCCGACATATACACCAGGACATAGCCAGGATACACCAGGGACATAGCCAGGATACACCAGGGACATAGCCAGGATACACCAGGGACATAGCCAGGATACACCAGGGACATAGCCAGGATACACCAGGACATAGCCAGGATACACCAGGACATAGCCAGGATACACCAGGGACATAGCCAGGATACACCAGGATACACCAGGGACATAGCCAGGATACACCAGGATACACCAGGGACATAGCCAGGATACACCAGGGACATAGCCAGGATACACCAGGGACATAGCCAGGATACACCCGGACATAGCCAGGATACACCAAGACATAGCCAGGATACACCAGGATAGACCAGGGACTTAGCCAGGATACACCAGGGACATAGCCAGGATACACCAGGGACATAGGCAGGATACACCAGGGACATAGACAGGATACACCAGGACATAACCAGGATACACCAGGATACACCAGGGACATAGCCAGGATACCACCAGGACATACACCAGGGACATAGCCAGGATACACCAGGGACATAGCCAGGATACACCAGGGACATAGCCAGGATACACCAGGGACATAGCCAGGATACACCAGGACATAGCCAGGATACCAGGATACACCAGGGACATAGCCAGGCCAGGATACACCAGGGACATAGCCAGGATACACCAGGACATAGCCAGGCCAGGATACACCAGGGACATAACCAGGATACACCAGGGACATAGCCAGGATACACCAGGGACATAGCCAGGATACACCAGGGACATAGCCAGGATACACCAGGGACATAGCCAGGATACACAACCAGGATACACCAGGGACATAGCCAGGATACACCAGGGACATAGGACACCAGCATAGCAGGATACACCCGGACACCAGGGACATAGCCAGGATACACCAGGGACATAGCCAGGATACACCAGGACATAGCCAGGATACACCAGGACATAGCCAGGATACACCAGGACATAGGGATAGGGACCCAGGGACATAGCCAGGATACACCAGGGACATAGCCAGGATACACCAGGGACATAGCAGGATACACCAGGGACATAGCCAGGATACACCAGGACAAAACCAGGATACACCAGGATACACCAGGGACATAGGATACACCAGGACATAGGGATACACCAGGACACCAGGATACACCAGGGACATAGGGACATATAGCAGGATACACCAGGGACATAGCCAGGATACACCAGGGACATAGCCAGGATACACCAGGGACATAGCCAGGATACACCAGGGACATAGCCAGGATACACCAGGACATAGCCAGGATACACCAGGATACAGGATACACCAGGACATAGCCAGGATACACCAGGGACATAGAGGATACACCAGGGACATAGCCAGGATACACCAGGGACATAGGATACACCAGGGACATAACCAGGATACACCAGGGACATAGCCAGGATACACCAGGGACATAGCCAGGATACACCAGGGACATAGCCAGGATACACCAGGGACATAGCCAGGATACACCAGGGACATACAGGATACCAGGGACATAACCAGGATACACCAGGGACATAGCCAGGATACACCAGGGACATAGCCAGGATACACCAGGGACATAGCCAGGATACACCAGGGACATATCCAGGATACACCAGGGACATAGCCAGGATACACCAGGGACATAGCCAGGATACACCAGGGACATAGCCAGGATACACCAGGGACATAGCCAGGATACACCAGGGACATAGCCAGGATACACCAGGGACATAGCCAGGATACACCAGGGACACAGGATAGCCAGGATACACCAGGGACATAGCCAGGATACACCAGGGACATAGCCAGGATACACCAGGACATAGCCAGGATACACCAGGGACATAGCCAGGATACACCAGGGACATAGCCAGGATACACCAGGGACATAGCCAGGATACACCAGGACATAGCCAGGATACACCCGGACATAGCCAGGATACACCAGGGACATAGGACCAGGATACACCAGGACATAGCCAGGATACACCAGGACATAGCCAGGATACACCAGGACATAGGAGGACATAGCCAGGATACACCAGGACATAGCCAGGATACACCAGGACATAGCCAGGATACACCAGGACATAGCCAGGATACACCAGGACATAGCCAGGATACACCAGGGACATAGCCAGGATACACCAGGGACATAGCCAGGATACACCAGGGACATAGCCAGGATACACCAGGACATAGCCAGGATACACCAGGGACATAGCCAGGATACACCAGGACATAGCCAGGATACACCAGGACATAGCCAGGATACACCAGGGACATAGCCAGGATACACCAGGACATAGCCAGGATACACCAGGGACATAGCCAGGATACACCAAGACATAGCCAGGATACACCAGGATACACCATGACATAGCCAGGATACACCAGTATACACCAGGGACATAACCAGGATACACCAGGGACATAGCCAGGATACACCAGGGACATAGCCAGGATACACCAGGGACATAACCAGGATACACCAGGGACATAACCAGGATACACCAGGGACATAACCAGGATACACCAGGGACATAGCCAGGATACAACAGGGACATAGCCAGGATACACAACCAGGATACACCAGGGACATAGCCAGGATACACCAGGGACATAGCCAGGATACACCAGGGACATAGCCAGGATACACCAGGACATAGCCAGGATACACCAGGGACATAGCCAGGATACACCAGGGACATAGCCAGGATACACCAGGGACATAGCCAGGATACACCAGGGACATAGCCAGGATACACCAGGGACATAGCCAGGATACACCAGGACATAGCCAGGATACACCAGGGACATAGCCAGGATACACCAGGGACATAGCCAGGATACACCAGGGACATAGCCAGGATACACCAAGACATAGCCAGGATACACCAGGACATAGCCAGGATACACCAGGGACATAGCCAGGATACACCAGGGACATAGCCAGGATACACTAGGGACATAGCCAGGATACACCAGGGTCATAGTCAGGATACACCAGGGACATAGCCAGGATACACCAGGGACATAGCCAGGATACACCAGGGACATAGCCAGGATACGCCACATAGCCAGGGACATAGCCAGGATACACCAGGGACATAGCCAGGATACACCAGGGACATAGCCAGGATACACCAGGACATAGCCAGGATACACCAGGACATAGCCAGGATACACCAGGACATAGGCAGGATACACCAGGACATAGCCAGGATACACCAGGACATAGCCAGGATACACCAGGGACATAGCCAGGATACACCAGGGACATAGCCAGGATACACCAGGGACATAGCCAGGATACACCAGGGACATAGCCAGGATACACCAGGGACATAGCCAGGATACACCAGGACATAGCCAGGATACACCAGGACATAGCCAGGATACACCAGGACATAGCCAGGATACACCAGTGACATAGCCAGGATACACCATGGACATAGGCAGGATACACCAGGATACACAAGGGACATAGCCAGGATACACCAGGACATAGCCAGGATAAACCAGGGACATAGCCAGGATACACCATGGACATAGCCAGGATACACCAGGGACATAGCCAGGATACACCAGGGACATAGCCAGGATACACCAGGACATAGCCAGGGACATAGCCAGGACATAGCCAGGGACATAGCCAGGATACACCAGGACATAGCCAGGATTCACCAGGACATAGCCAGGATACACCAGGACATATCCAGGATACACCAGGACATAGCCAGGATACACCAGGACATAGCCAGGATACACCAGGACATAGCCAGGATACACCAGGACATAGCCAGGATACACCAGGGACATAGCCAGGATACACCAGGACATAGCCAGGATACACCAGGGACATAGCCAGGATACACCAGGACATAGCCAGGATACACCAGGATTAGCAGGACACACCAGGGACATAGCCAGGATACACCAGGACATAGCCAGGGACATAGCCAGGATACACCAGGACATAGCCAGGATAGCCAGGATACACA
>NC_088233.1:1746403-1751403 GCF_036934945.1 Oncorhynchus masou masou
GAACTGTTGAGAAGCCTTTTTGTCCTAGACTTGGCACTCCGGTACCGCTTGCCATGCAGTAGTAGAGTCAGCCTATGCTGGCTCACCATTTTAGCCGATGATGGCTCACCATGTTAACCGACACTGGCTCACCATGTTAGCCGATGCTGGCTCAACATGTCAGCCGAGCCATGTCATCCGCTGGCTCACCATGTCATCCGATTCACCATGGTGCCGGCTCACCATGTCATCCGATGCCGGCTCACCATGCCATGCCGGCTCAACATGTGCTGGCTCACCATGTCATCCGATGCTGGCTCACCATGTCATCCGATGCTGGCTCACCATGTCATCCGATGCTGGCTCACCATGTCATCCGATGCTGGCTCACCATGTCATCCGATGCTGGCTCAACATGTCAGCCGATGCTGGCTCACCATGTCATCCAATGCTGGCTCAACATGTCAGCCGATGCTGGCTCACCATGTCAGCCGATGCTGGCTCACCATGTCATCCGATGCTGGCTCACCATGTTGCACCTTTTCTTTTTCAATGAGACCACAATGTAATTGCACCTCGACTCTCGTTATTTACAGACTCTGTAGTAAACTAGAGTCCAATCATATCTAAGTTAATTTCCTTGGAAAGAAAACTGCCACGTGATTCTCCGCCCATGCGTAGACAGCCTCTCTTTTTCAATGAGACCACACTTGATCTCAAATGTTGACTGGACCACAATAATCTCTTTCGGGAACGCTGTCCTCTAGCCCAAGCTCGCTATGTGATTTGAAAACAGCAGTGGTATGCATATTTATATGATTTAATAGCACTGTATCATTTTACCACAGTGGGCTTCCCCAATTGGGCTAGCAGTAACAGAGCTAACAGTGGAATTCAACTTTATGGTTAGATGATTATAACTGACAATACCCCTGGGAGTTTGGTTATATGTAGCAGTACAAGATTAGTACTGACAATACCACTGGGAGTTTGGTTATATGTAGCAGTACAAGATTAGTACTGGGAAGAACCCTGGGAGTTTGACTGGTAAGAATATGTAGCAGTACAAGATTAGTACTGACAATACCACTGGGAGTTTGGTTATATGTAGCAGTACAAGATTAGTACTGACAATACCACTGGGAGTTTGGTTATATGTAGCAGTACAAGATTAGTACTGGCAATACCCCTGGGAGTTTGGTTATATGTAGCAGTACAAGATTAGTACTGACAATACCACTGGGAGTTTGGTTATATGTAGCAGTACAAGATTAGTACTGGCAATACCCCTGGGAGTTTGGTTATATGTAGCAGTACAAGAGTAGTACAGGCAATACCCCTGGGAGTTTGGTTATATGTAGCAGTACAAGATTAGTACTGGCAATACCCCTGGGAGTTTGGTTATATGTAGCAGTACAAGATTAGTACTGGCAATACCCCTGGGAATATCTGTAGCAGTATGATAACGCTGTGAAAAAGTGGGAATGGGTAGAACTACCTGAGCCAGTGTTAGGCAGACTGGGAAGAACTACCTGAGCCAGTGTTAGACTGACTGGTAAGAACTACCTGAGCCAGTGTTAGACTGACTGGGAAGAACTACCTGAGCCAGTGTTAGACTGACTGGTAAGAACTACCTGAGCCAGTGTTAGGCAGACTGGGAAGAACTACCTGAGCCAGTGTCAGACTGACTGGTAAGAACTACCTGAGCCAGTGTTAGACTGACTGGGAAGAACTACCTGAGCCAGTGTTAGACTGACTGGTAAGAACTACCTGAGCCAGTGTTAGACTGACTGGGAAGAACTACCTGAGCCAGTGTTAGACTGACTGGGAAGAACTACCTGAGCCAGTGTTAGGCAGACTGGGAAGAACTACCTGAGCCAGTGTTAGACTGACTGGGAAGAACTACCTGAGCCAGTGTTAGGCAGACTGGGAAGAACTACCTGAGCCAGTGTTAGACTGACTGGTAAGAACTACCTGAGCCAGTGTTAGACTGACTGGTAAGAACTACCTGAGCCAGTGTTAGGCAGACTGGGAAGAACTACCTGAGCCAGTGTTAGGCAGACTGGAAGAACTACCTGAGCCAGTGTTAGGCTGATTTTGAGTCAATGTATTATAATGTAAGAGGCCCTGATATACATTTTGCCCCTGTCATATTTGGATGCAAACCATCCCTCTTGTAAAACTGGGGCACTTCCCAAAAGTGGTCAAAATTGTTAATGTACTCCAAATCCATTGGGGAGAAGGAGGATTTAAGCCGCTAGTGGAGCCAGAGGAGGAGACTAAAGTGTTCCATTCCCCTTTAAGCCTCTAGTGCAGCCAGAGGAGAAGACTAAAGTGTTCCATTCCCCTTTAAGCCGCTAGTGGAGCCAGAGGAGAAGACTAAAGTGTTCCATTCCCCTTTAAGCCGCTAGTGGAGCCAGAGGAGAAGACTAAAGTGTTCCATTCCCCTTTAAGCCGCTAATGGAGCCAGAGGAGAAGACTAAAGTGTTCCATTCCCCTTTAAGCCGCTAGTGGAGCCAGAGGAGAAGACTAAAGTGTTCCATTCCCCTTTAAGCCTCTAGTGGAGCCAGAGGAGAAGACTAAAGTGTTCCATTCCCCTTTAAGGCTCTAGTGGAGCCATAGGAGAAGACTAAAGTGTTCCATTCCCCTTTAAGCCTCTAGTGGAGCCAGAGGAGAAGACTAAAGTGTTCCATTCCCCTTTAAGCCGCTAGTGGAGCCAGAGGAGAAGACTAAAGTGTTCCATTCCCCTTTAAGCTTCTAGTGGAGCCAGAGGAGAAGACTAAAGTGTTCCATTCCCCTTTAAGCCGCTAGTGGAGCCAGAGGAGAAGACTAAAGTGTTCCATTCCCCTTTAAGCCTCTAGTGGAGCCAGAGGAGAAGACTAAAGTGTTCCATTCCCCTTTAAGCCTCTAGTGGAGCCAGAGGAGAAGACTAAAGTGTTCCATTCCCCTTTAAGCCTCTAGTGGAGCCAGAGGAGAAGACTAAAGTGTTCCATTCCCCTTTAAGCCGCTAGTGGAGCCAGAGGAGAAGACTAACGTGTTCCATTCCCCTTTAAGCCGCTAGTGGAGCCAGAGGAGGAGACTAAAGTGTTCCATTCCCCGACCGATTGTTGGTTGAGGCCCTGAAATGAGAACCCACTTGTCCGTCTCCTTTTAGTTTGTCTACGAGCACTCTGAAGTCAGATTTTAATCGCTCCGATTTACGAATATTGATGTTAATTTGTACCAACATTAATGACTACTGTGAACATACGGGTTGCTTCCTCGTCACAGCAGGGGACCCGGTGATCTATGTCCTGAACCTGAGCTCCAGGGAAGCAGTGCTTCCATGACCACCACATCCTTAACTATGGAACTTTCTAGAACAACCACCACTGGAGGATGAAGAGAGGCCCGTTCTGGGACTGTGCCATGGGGGGTGTTGAGGTGGAGTGGGAAGGACAGGAGGAGCGGGCGTGGGGTCTTATCGGAGGGCCCCGGGTGAAGTCAAGGGAGCTGCTAGAGAGCCGCAGGCCTGGAGGGCAGAGGGAGGATACGTTGGAATGTTCCTCCTCTCTTACTTCTAACTTGATCCCACTTTGTATCCGATGGAGTAGAGCAAGACTCAGTAGTCCTACGGTTCTCATCGGATGGATCTGTTAAAACCGGATGGTCCAGAGGTACAGGAGAGCAGCATCCTGAATTTCCCCCCTCAGTGGTTTAGAATTGTTGCGTCAAAAAACAGCACGCAGTTCGGAAGTCTTCTTAGCTAGAGCGAGACGTTCTAAAAAGGACCCTGTTCTTCTCTAGTAGGTCAATGATCCGGTCTGTTGAGGCAACGAGCCGTTAACAGGTTTCACAAGTATAAATTCTTCGTCTTTCACTCCATTGAACAGGTGTCATATTTCTTTTTATCGTCCGTCTCCGGATCCCACTCCAAATCCGAGAAAATCCGACATGCTTAAACTCCCAGAAACAAGTGGTACTGGCTACAAGAGCCACCCACAACGTTAGATAAGCTTCGTCGGTGACAGACAGATGACCTAGCTAGTTAGAACTAGCCGGGGCTAGCCTGCTAACTAGCTAGCTGCAGGAGATGACTAAATCCAGCCAACATAGTGTGTTAAGAACAGCACTAACGCTGTGGTTCCAGAATAACACACTTTAAAAAAAATATAAAAACACAGAAGCGTTGTTTCGCCACTTAAACATTCTGCTTCCTATTTCCTGGTCACATGTCAACCCAGCCTACTCTCACTCCTACTTTCAGAAATACTGTGTCTCTCAGCAGTTTCTCAGCCAAGATCCGTAATACATTAGTCAGTCAGAAACATGTTGACAAAGGGTACTTATTTTTAGGAACATTAATAATTGATTAAAGGTGACAGTGTTTCAGTAACTGGTAAACCCAATAGCACTCCGATACGTGTGCTGTGAGACATCTGTGTAACTGACAAAGACAGAATAGGGGTTTGTTATGTTAACAAGTAAATCACATTGACTGTCTCAGCATGTGGGTAGGTTATTGAGACTGACAGAGTAAATCACATTGACTGTCTCAGCATGTGGGTAGGTTATTGAGACTGACAGAGTAAATCACATTGACTGTATCAGCATGTGGATGGACAGGGAGAAGTTAATGATTGATGTGATTAACCACCGCGGGTGACAAACTTCATCAGCAAATTTAACAAACTTCCTGAATCATCAACTCTTGATAAGTACTAAGCACTTTTAGTTATTCAGTTAGCTAAGCAACAACGTCTTTAGAGAACGGATCAGAGAGAGAGAGAGAGAGAGAGAGAGAGAGAGAAAGAGAGAAAAAAGCATTTGTTAAATTTAATTTGATTTATTTGTCAATTTACAAATAATTGAGGACAACAACACTAAAACACTTCTACAACGTATTTTCATTGTGGCCCTCTGACCACAACCATCTCCTATAACCGGCATGGATGATGAACAACGGGGGACCTTTGTATTGTGGGACTATATCATATTCGCATGTCTGTTCGTGGTCTCCTCAGGGATAGGGGTGTTCTTCG
>NC_088233.1:1756403-1828903 GCF_036934945.1 Oncorhynchus masou masou
CTGTCTCTCTCTCTCTCTCTCTGTGTCTTTCTCTGTGTCTTTCTCTCTCTCTCTCTCTGTCTTTCTCTCTCTCTCTCTCTGTCTCTCTCTCTCTCTCTCTCTCTGTCTCTCTCTGTCTCGCTCTCTCTCTCTCTCTCTCTCTCTCACTCTCTGTGTGAAGGGTGGGCTGAAGGCAGTGGTGTGGACAGATGCGTTCCAGATGGTGGTGATGGTAGTGGGCTTCATGACCGTGCTCGTCCAGGGGACCCGGAAAACAGGGGGCGCAGCCTCCGTGTGGGAGGTGGCTAAAAATGGAAACAGACTCGACATCTTTGAGTAAGTACAACCCGCTGTTACCACACTGATTTTTTTTATTTTGACCTTTATTTAACTAGGCAAGTCAGTTAAGAACAAATTACTATTTTCAATAACAGCCTAGGAACAGTGGGGTTAACTGCCTTGTTCAGGGGCAGAACGACAGATTTTTACCTTGTCAGCTCAGGGATTCAATCTTGCAAACTTTCGGTTACTAGTCCAACACTCTAACTACTAGGTTACCTTCCACCCCTCCACTCTAACCACAAGGCTACCTGCCGTCCCTCCACTCTAACCACTAAGCTACCCTGCCACCCCTCCACTCTAACCACTAGGCAACCTGCCGCCCCTCCACTCTAACCACTAGGCTACCTGCCGCCCCTCCACTCTAACCACTAGGCTACTGAGAGTGGGGGGGCGGCAGGTAGCCTAGTGGTTAGAATGGAGGGGCGGCAGGTATCCTAGTGGTTAGAGTGGAGGGGCGGCAGGTAGCCTAGTGGTTAGAGTGGAGGGGCGGCAGGTAGCCTAGTGGTTAGAGTGGGGGGGTGGAAGGTAGCCTAGTGGTTAGAGTGGAGGGGTGGCAAGTAGCCTAGTGGTTAGAGCAGTGGACTAGCAACCGGAAGGTTGCAAGTTCAAATCACCGAGTTGTCGTTCTGCCCCCTGTACAAGGCAGTTCACCCACTGTTCCCCTGAACAAGGCAGTTAACCCACTGTTCTTTGGCCATCATTGAAAATAAGAATTTGTTAACTGAGTTAACCGAGTTGTCACCGAGTTGTCGTTCTGCCCCCTGTACAAGGCAGTTCACCCACTGTTCCCCTGAACAAGGCAGTTAACCCACTGTTCTTTGGCCATCATTGAAAATAAGAATTTCTTAACTGACTTGCCTAGTTAAATAAAAGTATAATATAAAATAAAAATGTCTCAAGGCTTAAACATCCATCTCTAACCCCTCTCCTCTGAGTTTAACAAGTGAACAACAAAGGTTCACCCAGATCTACAGAAAGAGTGTATATATTTTGAGATCTGGCCACGGACCCTCTGCGGTACCCTACTTTGAGAACCCCGCCCGCTTAATGAATATGACTCTATGCCCTCAGCTTTGACCCTGACCCTCTGAGACGTCATACGTTCTGGACCATCTCTATTGGGGGAACCTTCACTTGGCTGGGCATCTACGGGGTCAACCAGTCAACTATACAGAGATGCATCTCCTGCAAAACCGAGACACACGCCAAACTGTAAGCTCATTCCTTCACTGAAGACATATTCCATTTTCACACTACTGAGCCGAGCCGACCTGCTCTATGCATCCGCCGTAGTTGAAACCAGTCCACCATCCTGATCCGGCACGTGTTTTTCGGAGTCCACTCTAAAAAGGTGCTACTCTTATCTATGGTCCTTCGAGACGGATCTGGACGACAACTGCAACACAATCTCCACCCGGCACAGCCAGAAGAGGACTGGCCACCCCACAGAGCCTGGTTCCTCTCTAGGTTTCTTCCTAGGTTTTGGCCTTTCTAGGGAGTTTTTCCTAGCCACCGTGCTTCTACACCTGCATTGCTTGCTGTTTTGGGGGGTTTTAGGCTGGGTTTCTGTACCGCACTTTGAGATATCAGCTGATGTACGAAGAGGCTATATAAATATATTTGATTTGATTTTGATTTGAATGTACTGCACACTTTTATTATTATTTAGAGTGTCTTGTATGGAACAGTCAGGATGCTTCATATCACTACCTTTGTCTGTTATCCACGAGTCAAGGCTGACTTACTGTAAAGCACTTTGTGAAAGCGGTTGATGTGAAAAGAGCTCTATATCTGGTTGTGATTCTTTTTTTTTTTTTACAGTATCATCATTTGTCTGTCATCCACATCCTCAGAGCTCTGTACTTCAACCTGCTGGGCCTGCTGGTCATCCTGGTGTGCGCGGTGTTCTCCGGACTCATTATGTATGCTTTCTACGCCAACTGTGATCCATGGACCGCCCAGTCAGTCACAGCCCCAGACCAGGTTACTACTACTACTATCTATAATGTCTCTGGTTGTCCCTTTATACAGTAGTACACCAGACCAGGTTACTACTACTATCTATAATGTCTCTGGTTGTCCCTTTATACAGTAGTACACCAGACCAGGTTACTACTACTATCTATAATGTCTCTGGTTGTCCCTTTATACAGTAGTACACCAGACCAGGTTACTACTACTATCTATAATGTCTCTGGTTGTCCCTTTATACAGTAGTACACCAGACCAGGTTACTACTACTACTACTACTACTACTACTACTACTACTACCTATAATGTCTCTGGTTGTCCCTTTATACAGTAGTACACCAGACCAGGTTACTACTACTATCTACAATGTCTCTGGTTGTCCCTTTATACAGTAGTACACCAGACCAGGTTACTACTACTACTACTACTACTACTACTACTACTACTACTACTACTATCTATAATGTCTCTGGTTGTCCCTTTATACAGTAGTACACCAGACCAGGTTACTACTACTATCTATAATGTCTCTGGTTGTCCCTTTATACAGTAGTACACCAGACCAGAGAAAGTGTGTAAACACAAAGCACCACTGTTCCCTAAAAGGTTGATATTTACTGTATCAGATATGAACTTGACAGGAAAGTATCTCAGACCGTAGCGTAGCACAACTCGTAGTGGTTGAAGAACTGTATTACGAGCAAACGTTGTTATTTTGGGTTGTAAATGCAGGCGTTTGAATTAAAATAGTGGTAGGTGTTAATAAAAACATTAAAATGTAGACTAATGATAAAACAGAAGCATCGTCTAATTTAGTTATATGGGCCTAAATCATAAGCATATTTTCTGACATGACTGCTAGCTACACAACCAATATTAGGTTACCATTCATCCAATAGACAAGCACACTTGGTTACCATTCATCCAATAGCCAAGCACGCTTGGTTACCATTCATCCAATAGCCAAGCACGCTTGGTTACCATTCATCCAATAGCCAAGCACGCTTGGTTACCATTCATCCAATAAGGAAATAGACTGGTAGCCTAGACGTATGGCAGGCTGCGGTATTGCTGTGACCGAGAAAGGAGAGTGATATCATAGCCTTTTTAATGTCAGAGCCTATATACAAATACAATATGGCTCTGATTGATTTATCAGTCAAAACATGCGTGTGATTTATCAATGAAAACATGTGTCTGATTTAAGAGCAAGAAACAGGCAGGAACAGGGGAAACAAACGCTGGAAGGTTTCATGAACAAAACGAACTGGCAACAGACAAACGGAGAACACAGGTATAAATGCACAGGGGATTTCTTTTTTAACCAGGCAAGTCAGTTAAGAGCAAATTCTTATTTACAATGACGGCCTACCAGGGAACAGCGGGTTAACTGCCTTGTTCAGGGGTAGAACAACATAATTTTACCTTGTCAGCTCGAGGATTCGATCCAGCAACCTTTCAGTTACTGGCCCAACACTCTACCCACTAGGCTACCGACTGCCCCGAAACAGTAATGGGGAAGATGGGTGACACCTGGAGGGGGGTGGAGACAAGCACAAAGACAGGTGAAACACACCAGGGTAGGACACCTGTGTCAGGACCCGGTTTCGAACCTGGGTCTCCGGAGTGAGAAACAGTCACTTAACCAACTGAGCCACGAATAGACAGCAGAACCCAGAAGATGAGGCAGACACAGCAGTACTTAAGACGGTGTATTTAATAAAGAAAAAATCCTAAAATAAAAAATGGCAAATCCAAAAGGTGGTAGGTAAAACACAAAAAGACCTAAAAAGAAACTCACCAAAAATAAAAAACAAAAAACAGAATACCACAAGAACGTCACCCGGAATCGACAAGAGCACACAGAACACTAGGGCAGGGTGCTAACATACAAACACAGAGCACAGAACAGAGGGAAACTAAGGGTTTAAATACACTCAGGGAAAACGAGACACAGGTGCAAATAATAATGGGGAACAAGGGAAAAACATAAGGACAAAAAGCACAATGGGGGCATCTAGTGACCAACAACTGGAACAACCCTGGCCAAATCCTGACAGAATCCCCCCCCTAGGAACGGCTCCTGACGTTCCTACCAGCTCTCTCAGGGTGGAGGACCCTGAACTGACGAATGAGGTCAGGGTCCAGGATGTCTTTGGCAGGAACCCAGGAGCGCTCCTCAGGACCGTAGCCTTCCCAGTCCACCAGATACTGCCAGGACCGCTGCACCCGGCGGGAATCCAGTATCCGGTGGACGGTATAAGCCGGCTGGCCTCCAATGACACGAGGCGGAGGGGAGGTCTGTCTGCCGGGACAAGGGGAGAAAAACAACAGGTTTTAACAAAGACACATGAAATGTGGGATTAATCTTAAGGGATCTGGGTAAGTGTAGGCGATAAGAAACTGGGTTAACTCTCCTGGCAACCTTGAAGGGACCGATGTATTTTTGGGACAGCTTGCGAGACTCCACCCGTAGAGGTAAGTCTCTTGTGGAGAGCCAGACTCTCTGGCCGGGGCGCAGGGTAGGCCCGGGACGGCGACGTCTGTTGGCTTGTTGTTGATACCTCTGTGAGGAACGCATCAGATTAAGACGGGTCTTCCTCCACATAAGCCGACAGCGTCTGACGAACCTCAAGGCTGAAGGCACTCTGACTTCTGCCTCCTGGTCCGGGAACAATGGAGGAGCATAGCCAAACTGACACTCGTGCGGGGACATACCAGTGGAGGAGGAGCGCAAGGTGTTGTGCGCGTATTCGGCCCAAACAATAAAGGATGACCATGTGGACGGGTTGTCACGAGTCATACATCGGAGGGTGGTTTCCAGCTCTTGATTCATCCTCTCTGTTTGGCCGTTGGACTCCGGATGGTACCCTGAAGATAGACTGGCAGAAGCCCCCATGAGTTGGCAGAAGGCCTTCCAAAACCTTGAGGCGAACTGGGGACCTCTGTCAGAAACCACATCTTGAGGAATGCCGAAGACTCGGAACACATGATTAATTACCAACTCAGCCGTTTCCTTGGCAGAAGGTAACTTAGTCAGAGGGACGAACCTGGCCGCCTTTGAAAACCTGTCGATTATGACTAGGATAGTAGTATTGCCATGGGATGGAGGAAGTCCAGTAATAAAGTCCAATGAGATATGGGACCAGGGTCTGTGGGGAACAGGTAAAGGGTGAAGGAGTCCTTGAGGGCGGAGGTGAGAAGATTTGCCCTGGCAGCACACGGGGCAGGCATTGACGAAAGTGGCAACGTCTTCTCTTATGGTAGGCCACCAGAACTTACGCTGGATGAACACCAAGGTGCGACCTACGCCCGGATGACAGGTGAGGCGAGAGGAATGCCCCCACAGAAGGACCTGAGTCCTCACTGCCTTGGGGACAAACAACCGATTGGCAGGGCCTCCTTTAGGGTCCGGTTCGCTAGCTTGAGCACGTCTCACGGTATCCTCAACTTGCCACGAGATCGGAGCCACAATCTTAGCAGCAGGAAGGACAGGCATGTCCGTGTCATCTCGAATGGCAGGAGCGTAGACTCGGGACAGGGCATCCGGTTTGAGATTCTTCGACCCGGGCCGATAGGTGAGGATAAACTGGAATCGATTGAAGAAAAGAGACCATCTAGCTTGTCTAGAGTTCAATCGCTTCGCCTGCTGGATATACTCCAGATTTTTGTGGTCCGTAAGCACTTGAAACGGGTGAGAAGCCCCCTCGAGCCAGTGTCTCCATTCCTTCAATGCCATCTTAACCGCTAGGAGTTCACGATCCCCACATCGTAGTTCCTCTCAGTCGGGGTAAGCCGGTGTGAGAAGAAAGCGCACGGATGAAGCTTCTTGTCTTCACCCCTCTGAGACAGGACAGCTCCAACACCAACCTCTGATGCGTCTACCTCCACCACAAATGGTTCATCCGTAGTCGGTAGTATCAGGATGGGAGCAGAGAGGATGCGCTGCTTGAGTCCTTGGAAGGCCGTCTCAGCTTCTCTTCCCAAAAAAACCTTGCATTGCCACCTTTGGTTAAAGCTGAGAGAGGAGCTGCCACCAAACTGAAGTTCTTGATGAACTTGCGGTAAAAGTTTGTGAAGCCCAGGAAACGCTGAACATCCTTAACGGATTTGGGGGTGGGCCAATCCGCTACCGCCCCTACCTTCCTAGGGTCCATTTGGATTCGACCGGGTTCCACTACAAATCCCAGGAATTGTACTCGGGATGAATGGAATTCACATTTTTCCGGCTTAACGTACAGATGGCTGTCCAGGAGGCGTTTGAGTACTTGTCTGACATGCTTAGTGTGTTCTTGAAGGGAGCTCGAAAAGATGAGGATGTCATCCAAGTAAACGAACACAAATATGTTAAGCATATCCCTAAGCACATCGTTTATGAGCGCTTGGAACACCGCTGGGGCGTTGGTCAGGCCGAAGGGCATCACCAAGTATTCATAGTGACCAGTAGGCGTGTTGAAAGCGGTCTTCCACTCGTCACCAGGTCTGATCCGCACAAGATGGTATGCGTTCCGCAGGTCAAGCTTAGTGAAAACAACTGCTTCCTGGAGCAGCTCGAAGGCTGTGGCCATAAGGGGTAGCGGGTAACGGTTACGGACGGTTATGTCATTGAGTCCCCGGTAGTCGATGCAAGGACGTAACCCACCGTCTTTCTTGGCCACAAAGAAAAACCCTGCTCCCGCCGGGGAGGTGGATGGACGCATGAGGCCTGCTTCCAGAGCGTCCTTGATGTAGGTATCCATAGCAGCTCGTTCGGGTGGAGATAGGGAAAAGATCCGACCCCTGGGAGGGCAAGTGCCCGGAAACAGGTCGATGGGGCAATCGTAAGATCTATGGGGTGGTAGCATGGTGGCCCTCTGTTTGCTAAACACCAGTTTGAGGTCATGGTAACACTCGGGAACTCGGGTCAGGTCGATGGATTCTAAAGACTCGGGAGTAGAACTCGGGGAATTCTGGAAAATACAAGTAGCTTGGCACGTAGGACCCCACTGCTTGATAGTGCCCACAGACCAGTCGATGTGAGGGTTATGGCTGTGAAGCCAGGGGTATCCAAGGACGAGAGGGAACTCGGAACAGGAGATCAAATGAAAGTTCATCAATTCCTGGTGTTGTGAAACTGAAAGTCTCAAGGAGGTAGTGACATGAGTGACAAGTCCAGATCCCAAAGGGCTTCCATCCAATGTAGTAACCCTCATGGGGTCACTTAGAGGTTCAGAGGGAACGCCATTCTCCTTCGCCCAGACACCATCCATGAAGTTACCTGCGGCTCCAGAGTCTACCAATGCTTGAAGGTGAAGCTTGTGGTTGTCCCAGGAGAGGGTGACTGGAATGAGCAGACGGGAGTTGGACGGATGGGAGGAGGTTATGTTTCCCGTTACAGTTCCCCCCGGTCTGTACGGGACAGAGCGTTTCCCTGGAGCCCGGGACACGTGGAACGGAAATGGCCCGGTTTGCCGCAATATAGACAGCTTCGCTCCCTCATCCGGCGGTCTCTCTCAGCCTGGGAGATGCGTCCAATCTGCATGGGTTCCGGTGGAGCCAGTGATGATAAAGGTGGGGACTCGGAGCTGGGACTGATAGGGGCTAGAGGTCTACGGTTGAGTTCTCTCTCTCTCAGACGCTGGTCAATGCGTGAGGCCAACTTGATCAGGGACTCGAGATTGTCCGGTGGTTCCCGAGTGGCCAGTTCATCTTGGATAGTGTCGGAAAGGCCTTTCAGAAAGCACACCGTGAGCGCCTCGTTGTTCCAGCCACTCGCTGCTGCCACCGTGCGGAACTGGATGGCATAGTCCGTCACGCTGCGCCAACCTTGATGGAGAGTCAGGAGCTGTTTGGCTGAGTCAGAACCACTGCTTGGGCCTTGAAACACTCGTTTGAATTCCTCAGCAAAGGCAGAGTAGCTGGCACAGCAGGAACTATGGGCATCCCACACAGCAGTAGCCCAGGCCAGGGCTTTTTCCGACAGCAGGGTGATGATATATGCGATCTTAGACCGGTCGGTGGGAAACGACGAAGGTTGCAGCTCAAAGGAGAGAGAACATTGAGTGAGAAACCCTTTACAAGCACTTGGATCACCTGAGAACCGTTGGGGAGGTGGAAGACGAGGTTCAGCCAGGGGGTTAACTGCCATGGGTACGTGAACTTGAGGTACTGGGACGGGAACTGTTGCCGGGGTAAGTCGATCAGATATTTGCTTAATGGAAGTCAGCATCTCCGACAGAAGATGAGAATGTCTAGCCATTAAGGCCTCTTGCTGAACCAGGGCGGCTTCGTGGCGTTGGACAGTCTCCTGGTGGTGGGACAGCGTGGCAAAAAGGTCCTGGGAACTGGCTGCCTCTGGGTTCATTTTTGGCTCTGTGTTTCTGTCAGGACCCGGTTTCGAACCTGGGTCTCCGGAGTGAGAAACAGTCACTTAACCAACTGAGCCACGAATAGACAGCAGAACCCAGAAGATGAGGCAGACACAGCAGTACTTAAGACGGTGTATTTAATAAAGAAAAAATCCTAAAATAAAAAATGGCAAATCCAAAAGGTGGTAGGTAAAACACAAAAAGACCTAAAAAGAAACTCACCAAAAATAAACAAAAACAAAAAACAGAATACCACAAGAACGTCACCCGGAATCGACAAGAGCACACAGAACACTAGGGCAGGGTGCTAACATACAAACACAGAGCACAGAACAGAGGGAAACTAAGGGTTTAAATACACTCAGGGAAAACGAGACACAGGTGCAAATAATAATGGGGAACAAGGGAAAAACATAAGGACAAAAAGCACAATGGGGGCATCTAGTGACCAACAACTGGAACAACCCTGGCCAAATCCTGACAACCTGGTTACTGTTACTATCCTTTCTACACCAATAAGTGTCTCTGGTTGTGTCCCATGTCACCCTATTCCCTATATAAAGTAGGGGACTACTTTTGACCAAAGCCTTATTGGCGCTGGTCTAAAGTAGTGCACTATATAAGGAATAGGGTTCTACAGGGCTCTGGTCTAAAGTAGTGTACTATATAGGGAATAGGGTTCTATAGGGCTCTGGTCTAAAGTAGTGTACTATATAGGGAATAGGGTTCTATAGGGCTCTGGTCTAAAGTAGTGCACTATATAGGGAATAGGGTTCTATAGGGCTCTGGTCTAAAGTAGTGCACTATATAGGGAGTAGGGTTCTATAGGGCTCTGGTCTAAAGTAGTGCACTATATAGGGTTCTATAGGGCTCTGGTCTAAAGTAGTGCACTATATAGGGAATAGGGTTCTATAGCGCTCTGGTCTAAAGTAGTGCACTATATAGGGCTCTGGTCTAAAGTAGTGCACTATATAGGGAATAGGGTTCTATAGGGCCCTGGTCTAAAGTAGTGCACTATATAGGGCTCTGGTCTAAAGTAGTGCACTATATATAGGGAATAGGGTTCTATAGGGCTCTGGTCTAAAGTAGTGCACTATATAGGGAATAGGGTTCTATAGGGCTCTGGTCTAAAGTAGTGCACTATATAGGGAATAGGGTTCTATAGCGCTCTGGTCTAAAGTAGTGCACTATATAGGGAGTAGGGTTCTATAGGGCTCTGGTCTAAAGTAGTGCACTATATAGGGAATAGGGTTCTATAGGGCTCTGATCTAAAGTAGTGCACTATATAGGGCTCTGGTCTAAAGTAGTGCACTATATAGGGAATAGGGTTCTATAGGGCCCTGGTCTAAAGTAGTGCACTATATAGGGCTCTGGTCTAAAGTAGTGCACTATATATAGGGAATAGGGTTCTATAGGGCTCTGGTCTAAAGTAGTGCACTATATAGGGAATAGGGTTCTATAGGGCTCTGGTCTAAAGTAGTGCACTATATAGGGAGTAGGGTTCTATAGGGCCCTGGTCTAAAGTAGTGCACTATATATGGAATAGGGTTCTATAGCGCTCTGGTCTAAAGTAGTGTATTATATAGGGAATAGGGTTCTATAGGGCTCTGGTCTAAAGTAGTGTACTATATAGGGAATAGGGTTCTACAGGGCTCTGGTCTAAAGTAGTGCACTAAAAAGGGAATAGGGTGCCATTTATATTTCTAGCCCTAATTAACTTGTCTTCTCCAATTCTTACTCTGTCACAGCCACAAACCACATAGGTCACTACGGTCTAATTAGTGGGGCTGTTCTACATCAAATTATATTAATCACATACACACATTTAGCAGATGTTATTGCGGTTTTTTTTGCGAAATGCTTGTGTTTCTAGCTCCAACAGTGCAGTAATATCTAACCCTTAAATTCACATCTGGTCGTTAGTGTTTGCAGAGTTCGGGTTAATTCCATTTCAATTCAGGAAGTGACTGAATTGAAATGGAATTGACTCCAACCCTGGTGTCTAGTGGCCGAAATTGATACAGTCTCCAGTGTTTGTGTCCAGTGCTCTGCTACCCAGTACTCATTAGCTTCCCCTTAAGTCTCTACTCATGCCATATCCTTTTCACTCTGTGTCTCTACAGCTCATGCCATGACCTTTTCACTCTGTGTCTCTACAGCTCATGCCATGACCTTTTCACGCTGTGTCTCTACAGCTCATGCCATGACCTTTTCACGCTGTGTCTCTACAGCTCATGCCATGACCTTTTCACGCTGTGTCTCTACTCATGCCATGACCTTTTCACTCTGTGTCTTTACAGCTCATGCCGTATTTTGTCATGGAGATTCTGGGGGATTATCCTGGTCTTCCAGGGCTGTTTGTTGCCTGTGCGTTCAGTGGAACACTCAGGTTAGAGGAATCACTGTGTGGATAATTTTAAATTGTTTAGGGAGAGTTTTCGCAAAGCCTTCGTAGCTAAAGTAGGATGTTATTTTGCTCCACAACGCAGCCACAAGAGAGTAATTGTAAAATCAGTGTTTTGTAAGGTCAATCGTCAATCTATTTACAAACTAAGGCATTGGGAAAACCCAGCCCAGAATGAAATTGTCTTGCCTTCATTGCATTCTAACTTTAAGTACAGTATTCATTAGGAGATCTGAACTAATGCCCAGTCCTTGTCTCTCTCAGTACTGTGGCAGCCAGCATCAATGCCCTAGCCACGGTGACCTATGAAGACTTTGTTAAGCAGTGTTGTACTAACCTCTCCAACAAAGCCAGCGGCTGGATCAGCAAAGGACTGTGTAAGAATAACTCCCAGTTATTACCATACTAGAATAACTCCCAGTTATTACTATACTAGAATAACTCCCAGTTATTACTATACTAGAATAACTCCCCGGTTATTACCCTATTAGAATAACTCCCAGTTATTACTATACTAGAATAACTCCCCGGTTATTACCCTATTAGAATAACTCCCAGTTATTACTATACTAGAATAACTCCCAGTTATTGCTATAATAGAATAACTCCCAGTTATTGCTATACTAGAATAACTCCCAGTTATTACTATACTAGAATAACTCCCAGTTATTACTATACTAGAATAACTCCCAGTTATTACTATACTAGAATAACTCCCTGGTTATTACCATACTAGAATAACTCCCTGGTTATTACCCTATTAGAATAACTCCCAGTTATTATCCTATACTAGAATAACTCCCAGTTATTACTATACTAGAATAACTCCCAGCTATTACCCTATTAGAATAACTCCCAGTTATTACCATACTAGAATAACTCCCAGTTATTACTATACTAGAATAACTCCCAGTTATTGCTATACTAGAATAACTCCCAGTTATTGCTATACTAGAATAACTCCCAGTTATTACCATATTAGAATAACTCCCAGTTATTACCATAATAGAATAACTCCCAGTTATTACCATACTAGAATAACTCCCAGTTATTACCCTATTAGAATAACTCCCAGTTATTACCCTATTAGAATAACTCCCAGTTATTACCATAATAGAATAACTCCCAGTTATTACCATAATAGAATAACTCCCCAGTTAGTATATTACTCCCCTATACTAGAATAACTCCCAGTTATTACCATACTAGAATAACTCCCAGTTATTGCTATACTAGAATAACTCCCAGTTATTACTATACTAGAATAACTCCCAGTTATTACTATACTAGAATAACTCCCAGTTATTACTATACTAGAATAACTCCCAGTTATTACTATACTGGAATAACTCCCAGTTATTACTATACTGGAATAACTCCCAGTTATTACTATACTGGAATAACTCCCAGTTATTACTATACTAGAATAACTCCCAGTTATTACTATACTAGAATAACTCCCAGTTATTACTATACTAGAATAACTCCCAGTTATTACTATACTAGAATAACTCCCAGTTATTACTATACTAGAATAACTCCCAGTTATTACCCTATTAGAATAACTCCCAGTTATTACCATATTAGAATAACTCCCAGTTATTACCCTATTAGAATAACTCCCAGTTATTACCCTATTAGAATAACTCCCAGTTAGCTATAGAATACCCTATTAGAATAATAACTCCCAGTTATTACTATACTAGAATAACTCCCATTTATTGCTATACTATTACCCTATTAGAATAACTCCCATTTATTACTATCCTATTAGAATAACTCCCAGTTATTACCCTATTAGAATAACTCCCAGTTATTACCATAATAGAATAACTCCCAGTTATTACCATACTAGAATAACTCCCAGTTATTACCCTATTAGAATAACTCCCAGTTATTACCCTATTAGAATAACTCCCAGTTATTACCATAATAGAATAACTCCCAGTTATTACCATAATAGAATAACTCCCAGTTATTACCATAGTAGAATAACTCCCAGTTATTACCCTATTAGAATAACTCCCAGTTATTACCATATTAGAATAACTCCCAGTTATTACCCTATTAGAATAACTCCCAGTTATTACCCTATTAGAATAACTCCCAGTTATTACCATACTAGAATAACTCCCTGTTATTGCTATACTAGAATAACTCCCATTTATTGCTATACTAGAATAACTCCCAGTTATTACTATACTAGAATAACTCCCCGTTATTACTATACTAGAATAACTCCCCGTTATTACTATACTAGAATAACTCCCCGTTATTACTATACTAGAATAACTCCCAGTTATTACTATACTGGAATAACTCCCAGTTATTACTATACTGGAATAACTCCCAGTTATTACTATACTGGAATAACTCCCAGTTATTACTATACTAGAATAACTCCCAGTTATTACTATACTAGAATAACTCCCAGTTATTACTATACTAGAATAACTCCCAGTTATTACCATACTAGAATAACTCCCAGTTATTACCATACTAGAATAACTCCCAGTTATTACCATACTAGAATAACTCCCAGTTATTACCATACTAGAATAACTCCCAGTTATTACCATACTAGAATAACTCCCAGTTATTACCCTATTAGAATAACTCCCAGTTATTACTAGAATAACTATTGCCATAGAATAACTCCCAGTTATTACCCTATTAGAATAACTCCCAGTTATTACCCTATTAGAATAACTCCCAGTTATTATCCTATTAGAATAACTCCCAGTTATTATCCTATTAGAATAACTCCCAGCTATTACCCTATTAGAATAACTCCCAGTTATTACCATACTAGAATAACTCCCAGTTATTACCCTATTAGAATAACTCCCAGTTATTGCTATATTACTCCCCTATTAGAATAACTCCCAGCTATTACCCTATTAGAATAACTCCCAGTTATTACCATAATAGAATAACTCCCAGCTATTACCATAATAGAATAACTCCCAGTTATTACCCTATTAGAATAACTCCCAGTTATTACCATACTAGAATAACTCCCAGTTATTACCATACTAGAATAACTCCCAGCTATTACCCTATTAGAATAACTCCCAGTTATTACCCTATTAGAATAACTCCCAGTTATTACCATAATAGAATAACTCCCAGTTATTATCGTAGTAGAATAACTCCCAGTTATTACCATAGTAGAATAACTCCCAGTTATTACCCTATTAGAATAACTCCCAGTTATTACTATACTAGAATAACTCCCAGTTATTACCCTATTAGAATAACTCCCAGTTATTACCATAATAGAATAACTCCCAGTTATTACCGTAGTAGAATAACTCCCAGTTATTACCCTATTAGAATAACTCCCAGTTATTACCATAATAGAATAACTCCCAGTTATTACCATAGTAGAATAACTCCCAGTTATTACCATACTAGAATAACTCCCAGTTATTGCTATACTAGAATAACTCCCAGTTATTAGAATAACTCCCAGTTATTACCATACTAGAATAACTCCCAGTTATTACCATACTAGAATAACTCCCAGTTATTACCCTATTAGAATAACTCCCAGTTATTACCTATTAGAATAACTCCCAGTTAGAATAACTCCCAGTTATTACCATAATAGAATAACTCCCAGTTATTACCGTAGTAGAATAACTCCCAGTTATTACCGTAGTAGAATAACTCCCAGTTATTACCATACTAGAATAACTCCCAGCTATTACCCTAGTAGAATAACTCCCAGTTATTACTATACTAGAATAACTCCCAGTTATTACCATACTAGAATAACTCCCAGCTATTACCCTAGTAGAATAACTCCCAGTTATTACTATAATAGAATAACTCCCAGTTATTATTTAGAATAACTACCAGTTATACCATAATAGAATAACTCCCAGTTATTACCAGTTCCCAGTTATTGCTATACTAGAATAACTCCGTTATTGCTATACTAGAATAACTCCCAGTTATTACTATAATATAGGCCATAAATTGGAGCCCAGCTTGTGAAGAATAATGCCAACGTACACACTCTACCATCATTACCTCTGCAGGTATCGTGTTCGGCGTCGCCTGCACCACTATGGCGGTTGCTGCATCCTACATGGGAGGGGTTGTCCAGGTAACCACTGTCCCTGTTAGTGTTTGAAGGACTCGTACGTGCATGCAGCTGATGCCTACGTGATTAATACGTCTTGATGTGTGTTTCCCAGGCAGCTCTGAGTATCCATGGTATGTGTGGTGGTCCCATGCTCGGTCTCTTCTCTCTGGGAATCCTCTTCCCCTGGACCAACTCTATGGTCAGAAAACACCTCTTTGTTGTCTCCACAGCGCTTCCAGACAGATTAAGTCTCGTTCCTGGACTAAGAACCTATTTCACTATTAAGAATAATGAATGATTAAGAAATTAGGCTTTAATCCAAGAATCTAATCTTTTTTTTACCAAAACTCACTTAAAAACACAAGCAATTCTACATACATCTATATAAATGCAGTTATCAAGTAACTCATTTATAAATTATCATCTTCCGTAATTCAGTCCGTGTGCTGTACTGGTTGTCTTCAGGCAGCAGCAGGTGATAGTGGGCGTCGTCCTCGTCGTTCTGGGCAGGTGTTCACATAAGTTATTATAAGCTTTACTATGGGACATTATAAAAGTCTCATACATGCTTATAACAAGTTGTAAAAAAATCCCGATAAAACCTGAAGGTTGTAAAAGTGTTACTGTGACTTGTTGACGTCTGCCTTCAGGGAGCAGCCGGCGGTCTGATAGTGGGCATCGCCCTGTCGTTCTGGGCAGGTGTTGGAGCCTTCCTCTACCCTGCTCTAGACATCAACACTCGGACCTCACCACCAGACCTCACCTGTCTCTCAAGGTATAGAGTATAGGATGTCTACCATCAAGGTATAGTACTGTAACTCTGTCACCTGGACCTACCACTCTACCATCAAGGTATAGTACTGTATAGTTCCACCTTCTCACCTGGACCCTACCACTCTACCACCAAGGTATAGTACTGTATAGTCTCTGTCACCTGGACCCTACCACTCTACCATCAAGGTATAGTACTGTATAGTCTCTGTCACCTGGACCCTACCACTCTACCATCAAGGTATAGTACTGTATAGTCTCTGTCACCTGGACCCTACCACTCTACCATCAAGGTATAGTACTGTATAGTCTCTGTCACCTGGACATCAAGGTATAGTACTGTATAGTCTCTGTCACCTGGACCCTACCATCAAGGTATCACCTGGTACTGTATAGTCTCTGTCACCTGGACCCTACCACTCTACCATCAAGGTATAGTACTGTATAGTCTCTGTCACCTGGACCCTACCACTCACCATCTAGTACTGAGTCTCTGTCCCTGGACCACTCTACCATCATAGGTATCACCTGGTACCATCAAGGTATAGTACTGTATAGTCTCTGTCACCTGGACACTCTACCATCAAGGTATAGTACTGTATAGTCTCTGTCACCTGGACCCTACCACTCTACCATCAAGGTATAGTACTGTATAGTCTCTGTCACCTGGACCCTACCACTCTACCATCAAGGTATAGTACTGTATAGTCTCTGTCACCTGGACCCTACCACTCTACCATCAAGGTATCACCTGGTACCATCAAGGTATAGTCTCTGTCACCAGGACCCTACCACTCTACCATCAAGGTATAGTACTGTATAGTCTCTGTCACCTGGACCCTACCACTCTACCATCAAGGTATAGTACTGTATAGTCTCTGTCACCAGGACCCTACCACTCTACCATCAAGGTATAGTACTGTATAGTCTCTGTCACCTGGACCCTACCACTCTACCATCAAGGTATAGTACTGTATAGTCTACCTCTGTCACCTGGACCCTACCACTCTACCATCAAGGTATAGTACTGTATAGTCTCTGTCACCTGGACCCTACCACTCTACCATCAAGGTATAGTACTGTATATAGTCTCTGTCACTCTGGACCCTACCACTCTACCATCAAGGTATAGTACTGTATAGTCTCTGTCACCTGGACCCTACCACTCTACCATCAAGGTATAGTACTGTATAGTCTCTGTCTGTCAGTCTCTGGACCCTACCATCAAGGTATAGTACTGTATAGTCTCTGTCACCTGGACCCTACCACTCTACCATCAAGGTATAGTACTGTATAGTCTCTGTCACCTGGACCCTACCATCAAGGTATAGTACTGTATAGTCTCTGTCGCCTGGACCCTACCACTCTACCATCAAGGTATAGTACTGTATAGTCTCTGTCACCTGGACCCTACCACTCTACCATCAAGGTATAGTACTGTATAGTCTCTGTCACCTGGACCCTACCACTCTACCATCAAGGTATAGTACTGTATAGTCTCTGTCACCTGGACCCTACCACTCTACCATCAAGGTATAGTACTGTATAGTCTCTGTCACCTGGACCCTACCATCAAGGTATAGTACTGTATAGTCTCTGTCACCAGGACCATGTTCAGTTCAGGAGAAAATGTAGCAAAACGATTTAATGAAAAATGGAATCTGTGTTGTTATTGGACAAGTTCAGGTTGTGCCTGACCCTCTTCAAGACATTTAAAAATGACTTCTCCCCGCTGAACACAACCCACGTTTACTAAGCTATGATACACTAGAGGTATTGTATTATGTACAGTACACAATACACACACACACACACACCTCTCTTTAATACAGATGTAGGATCTTAATTTGAGCCAGTTTGCTACAGCAGGAAAATAATCCTGCAGCAACAGGAAATTTGAATTATTATTGTGGATAATAGTTAATAGATATACATTGATACATTTTTCGTTAGGGCAAAATCAAGTTTGACATTTTAAAAAGTGGAAATTGGAAACTTCAAACTTCAGAAGCCTTTTAAAAACCTTGAATACACACTACACATTCTCAGAAACAAACGAGTAATCAAAGTAAGATGACATTGGACTTCACATCCAAGTGATTTGTAGTTAAGGTTGCAGAATTCCAAACATTTCCCCACATTTTTGATGCTTTCCAGAAATGCCTTTTGGAAAATCCACCCCGAGAGAATAGAATAAACAAGAAGTTTGTTATTCTCCAACTAGGATTTCTGGAAAACCTGGGAATTTTGGGATAGTTAGCAATGTTTTGCAACCTTTTATTTTGTAGGCGATCTTGTGGACAACAGGATATTGTATAACTCCTCTGTCTTCCACAGGTCGTCCCTGGCTGATCACTGGTACTCCATGTCCTATCTGTACTACAGCGCTGTAGGGTTTTCAGCCACCATTACTGCAGGCCTGCTCATCTCCTTCATCACAGGTACTGTGTGTCTGCAACGTTGACACATACAGTGGGGCAAAAAAGGTATTTAGTCAGACACCAAGTTCTCCCACTTAAAAAAGATCAGAGAGGCCTGTCATTTTCATCATAGGTACACTTCAACTATGACAGACAAAATGAGAGAAAAAAATCTAGAAAATCACATTGTAGGATTTTTAATGAATTTATTTGCAAATTATGGTGGAAAATAAGTATTTGGTCAATAACAAAAGTTTCTCAATACTTTGTTATTTACCCTTTGTTGGCAATGACAGAGGTCAAAAAAGTTTTCTGTAAGTCTTCACAAGGTTTTCACACACTGTTGCTGGTATTTGGGCCCATTCCTCAATGCAGATCTCCTCTAGAGCATTGATGTTTTGGGGCTGTTGCTGGGCAACAAGGACTTTCAACTCCCTCCAAAGATTTTCTATGGGGTTGAGATCTGGAGACTGACTAGGCCACTCCAGGACCTTGAAATGCTTCTTACGAAGCCACTCCTCTATTGCCCGGGCATTGTGTTTGGGATCATTGTCATGCTGAAAGACCCAGCCACGTTTCATCTTCAATGCCCTTGCTGATGGAAGGAGGTTTTCACTCAAAATCTCATGATACATGGCCCCATTCATTCTTTCCTTTACACGGATCAGTCGTCCTGGTCCCTTTGCAGAAAAACAGCCCCAAAGCATGATGTTTTCACCCCCATGCTTCACAGTAGGTATGGTGTTCTTTGGATGCAACTCAGCATTCTTTGTCCTCCAAACACGACGAGTTGAGTTCTGACCATATGACATTCTCCCAATCTTCTTCTGGATCATCCAAATGCTCTCTAGCAAACTTCAGACGGCCCTGGACATGTACTGGCTTAAGCAGGGGGACACGTTTGACACTGCAGGATTTGAGTCCCTGGCGGCGTAGTGTGTTACTGATGGGAGGCTTTGTTACTTTGGTCCCAGCTCTCTGCAGGTCATTCACTAGGTCCCCCCTTGTGGTTCTGGGATTTTTGCTAACCGTTCTTGTGATCATTTTGACCCCACGGGGTGAGATCTTGCGTGGAGCCCCAGATCGAGGGAGATTATCAGTGGTCTTGTATGTCTTCCATTTCCTAATAATTGCTCCCACGATTGATTTCTTCAAACCAAGCTGCTTACCTATTGCAGATTCAGTCTTCCCAACCTGGTGCAGGTCTACAATTTTGTTTCTGGTATCCTTTGACAGCTCTTTGGTCTTGGCCATAGTGGAGTTTAGAGTGTTGCTGTTTGAGGTTGTGGACAGGTGTCTTTTATACTGATAACAAGTTCAAACAGGTGCCATTAATACAGGTAACGAGTGGAGGACAGAGGAGCCTCTTAAAGAAGAAGTTACAGGTCTGTGAGAGCCAGAAATTTTGCTTGTTTGTAGGTGACCAAATACTTATTTTCCACCATAATTTGCAAATAAATTCATAAACAATCCTACAATTGTCACGCCCTGGTCTATATTTATTATGTTATTTTCATTTATTGGGTCAGGCCAGGGTGTGACATGGGTTTAACAATTGGTCTGTGGCTCCGGTTCTCAATCAGAGCCAGGTGATTATCGTTGTCTCTGATTGGGAACCATATTTTTAGCCTGGTTTTCACTGTGTGTTTGTGGGTGATTGTTCCTGTCTCTGTGTTTGTTGTACCAGTCAGGGCTGTTTCGGTTTTCGACGTTTGTTGTTTTGTATTGTTCGTGTTTCGTCATAATTAAAGATGTATCGAACAAACCACGTTGCATTTTGGTCCGATCCTTATTCCACCTCTTCGTCAGAGAAGGAGGTAGAAGAAAGCCGTTACAACAATTTATTTTCTGGATTTTTTTCTAATTTTGTCTGTCATAGTTGAAGTGTACCTATGATGAAAATTACAGGCCTCTCTCATCTTTTTAAGTGGAAGAACTTGCACAATTGGTGGCGGACTAAATACTTTTTTGCCCCACTGTAATTAGAACCATAGAATGGGGATTCACCAGCACAAACATTAGATGACAGAATCAAATAGAACTTTTTTAAATGGGTAGATCCTGGATGCTGATTGGACGAGCAGCTTTCAAAATGTTACATTGCTGCTGTGCTCGTCTCCTGAAAATGATGTCATTGGAATATGAGGATCTGTTGTGAGGAATAGATGGTCAGCCCATTCCAGAGCTGTAGAGTCACTCTGTTATTATACGTTTCTGTGGTCCTGCTGCAAAGAGCCCTCGGAGGAGACATGAATCAGCAGGAAGCAGTCACACAAAACAGGAATCAATGGCTACTGTCTGAAAGACATGGCGACGGTGGTCTAAACCTCTTAAAGTTATGTTGCTGTGGTTCCACTACTCTTCTGTCATCACATGACCTGTCTGTTTCTGCAAAGGTTCAACACTGTCTGTCTGTCTGTCTGTCTTTAACTACATCTGCTATAGAATATGTCCCTAATGCAGTTGGTACTTTACACATTTAGAAAACCATTGATTATATGTACAACTGCACTGAGAAAATTCATTACTGATTGACCAGAGATATATGGTGTACCATGTATTTACTGCAGTGGGTCTAACGTGTTGTCAGTATACCACATACCTACCAGCCATCCCAACTAGCACACGAGTGTTCCTGTAGCATCTCTTAATAGAAGGTTCTCATTTCGATAACTTGAATTCTAAAATTTTCCCACAACATTCCCGAAAACCAAATTGAATTAGTTTGGGGGATGTGTCTCTGAACGTGAAAGTGGTATCTATCTCCGACAGGACACACCAGGAGTCAAGATGTGAAACCGTGGCTCCTACGACCGGTGTGTAACCTCTTCTGCTTTTGGTCAAAGAAGTACAAGAAGATGTGTTGGTGTGGCGTCCATCACGAATTAAAACAGGTGAAAGAGACATAAGACAGACATGCTAACTTTTATTACCATGCTTACATATCAGAATACAATATAACACAGCATAACCAGCATGGCCATACAAGGACCTTGTTGTTTGGCTGACGTTAGGACATCTGATCCTAGAAAAAAAGTGGTAATATAAATCAAATCAAATTTGATTTGTTACATGAGCCCGAATACAACCGGTTCGGTGTAGCCCGAATACAACAACCGGTGTAGCCCGAATACAACAACCGGTGTAGCCCGAACACAACAACCGGTGTAGCCCGAATACAACCGTACCGTGAAATGCTTACATATAAGCCCTTAACCAACAGTTTTAAGAAAGAGAAGCGTTAAGAAAATATTTACTAAATAAAGTAAAATAATAAATAAACACAAAATTAAAATAAGGAGGCTATATACACGGGGTACCTGTATCGGGTCAGTGTGCGGGGGTTCGTCACGGTAATATGTATCAATGTAACAGTCCGGTGGCCATTTGATGAGCTGTTCAGCAGTCTTATGGCTTGGGGGTAGAAGCTGTTAAGGAGCCTTTTGGTCTCGGTGCTCCAGGTACCGCTTGCCGTGCGGTGGCAGAGAGAACAGTTTATAACTATGGTGGCTGGAGTCTTTGGTATAGAAGTTCTGGATGGCAGGAAGCTTGGCCCCAGTGATGTACTGGGCCGTACACACTACCCTCTGTAGCGCCTTGCGGTCTGATGTTGAGCAGTTGCCGTACCAGGCGGTGCCCTTTTCACAACAGTTTTGGTGTGTTTGGAACATGATTGTGGACACCAAGGAACTTGAAGCTCTCGACCTGCTCCACTACATCCCCGTTGATGAAAATGGGGGAGGCGTGCTCGGTTCTCTTTTTCCTGTAGTCCACACGGGCTCCTTTGTCTTGATCACGTTGAGGGAGAGGTTGTTGTCCTGGCACCACCCGGCCAGGTCTCTGACCTCCTCCCTATAGGATGTCTCATCGTTGAGGGAGAGGTTGTTGTCCTGGCACCACACGGCCAGGTCTCTGACCTCCTCCCTATAGACTGTCTCATCGTTGAGGGAGAGGTTGTTGTCCTGGCACCACACGGCCAGGTCTCTGACCTCCTCCCTATAGACTGTCTCATCGTTGAGGGAGAGGTTGTTGTCCTGGCACCACACGGCCAGGTCTCTGACCTCTATAGACTCCCTATAGACTGTCTCATCGTCTCATCGTTGAGGGAGAGGTTGTTGTCCTGGCACCACCGGCCAGGTCTCTGACCTCCTCCTGTCTCATAGGAGGTTGTTGTCCTGTCTCTGATCGTATAGACTGTCTCATCGTTGGGAGAGGTTGTTGTCCTGGCACCACACGTCTCTGCCAGGTCTCCTGACCTCCTCCCTATAGACTGTCTCATCGTTGAGGGAGAGGTTGTTGTCCTGGCACCACACGGCCAGGTCTCTGACCTCCTCCCTATAGACTGTCTCATCGTTGAGGGAGAGGTTGTTGTCCTGGCACCACACGGCCAGGTCTCTGACCTCCTCCCTATAGACTGTCTCATCGTATTCAGTGATCAGGCCTAACCATCGTTGTGTCGTCGGCAAACTTAATGGATGGTGTAGGAGTTGTGCCTGGCCACCAGTCGTGGGTGTTTGGGGAGTACAGGAAGCACCCATGAAGTGCCCCGTGTTGAGGATCAGCGTGGCAGATGTGTTGTTGCCTACCTTTACCACCTGGGGGCGGCCCGTCAGGAAGTCCAGGATCCAGTTGCAGAGGGTGTTTAGTCCCAGGGTCCTTAGCTTAATTAGGAGCTTTGAGAACACTATGGTGTTGACGGCTGAGCTGTAGTCAATGAACAGCATTCTCATGTAGGTGTTCCTTTTGTCCAGGTGGGAATGGGCAGTGTTGAGTGCAATAGAGATTGCGTCATCTGTGGATCTGTTGGGGCGATATGTCAGGCAAGTCAGTTAAGAACAAATTCTTATTTTCAATGACTGCCTAGGAACAGTGGGTTAACTACCTGTTCAGGGGCAGAACGGCAGATTTGTCAGCTCGGGGGTTTGAACTTGCAACCTTCCGGTTACTAGTCCAACGCTCTAACCACTAGGCTACCCTGCCGCCATGACCAGCCTTTCAAAGCACTTCATGGCTACAGATGTGAGTGCTACTGGGTGATAGTCATTTAGGTTACCTTGATGTTCTTGGACACAGGGACGATCAGGCCAGCCTGATCTCTGATCTATTTGTGCTGTCGAACTGGCAAGACAGCACAAACAGTTCTGGGACAAGGCTAGATTTACAAAAAGTTACTGCACATTCCAATATAAACATTAGCATTGGCCTACCATGCCGAGTACCTCGCTTCATTCTGAGTGATATGCTAACTAGACTGTTGCTATTGGTCTACCATCAGTATTCTGAGTGATATGCTAACTAGACTGTTGCTATTGGTCTACCATGCCCAGTACCTCGCTTCATTCTGAGTGATATGCTAACAAGACTGTTGCTATTGGTCTACCATGCCCAGTACCTCGCTTCATTCTGAGTGATATGCTAACTAGACTGTTGCTATTGGTCCACCATGCCCAGTACCTCGCTTCATTCCAGTGGGTCCAGGGTATCATGGAGGATGGTGTTGATGTGATGCCATGACCAGCCTTTCAAAGCACTTCATGGCTACAGACATGAGTGCTACGGGTCGGTAGTCATTTCTGGTTGTCTTGGTCACAGGGACTATAGTGGTCTGCTTGAAACATGTAGGTATTGCAGACTCTGTCAGGGACAGGTTGGAAATGTCAGTGAAGACAGTTGGTCAGTGCATGTTCAGAGTACACGTCCTGGTAATCCGTCTGGCACTGCGGCCTTGTAAATGTTGACCTGTTTAAAAGGTCTTATTCACATCGGCTACGGAGAGCGTGATCACAGAGTCGTCCGGGACAGCTGGTGCTCTCATGCATGTCTCAGTGTCATTCATGCAGTGTTTCTTGCCTCTATGAGTGCATAGAAGTCATTAAGCTCCCACCTCCCGAGTGGCGCAGCGGTCTAAGGCACTGCATCGCAGTCACTATAGACCCGGTTTGATCCCAGGCTGTATTACAACTGGTAGTCATCGGGAGTCTCATAGGGCAGCGCACAATTGACCCAGCGTCGTCCGGGTTAGGGTTAGGTTAGGGAGGGTTAGGCCGGGAGGGCTTTACTTGGCTCAGCGACTCCCTGTGGCGGCCTGGACCCCTGCAGGCTGACTTCGGTAGTCAGTTGAACGGTGTTTCCTCCGACACATTGGTGCGGCTGGCTTCCGGGTTAAGCGGACGCGTGTTAAGAAGCGTGGTTTGGCGTATGACTCGACCTTCGCCTCCCGAGCTTGTTGGGGAGCAGCGATGACACAGATCAAAATTTGGGAAAAAAAGAAAATGGGGAAAAAAATGAGTAAATAAATAAAAATAAGTCGAGCATCAGAGCCGGTGTAGTAGGATTCAATCGTAGTCCTGTATTGACGCTTTGCCTGTTTGATGGTTCGTCGGCGGGCACAGCGGATAGCGTAGCGCATATAATTACAGTAGTACTACACTGGTATTTGAGAAACTCAATGCTAAGACATACCAATAAAGTGTATGTGTTCAGCCTGGGTTTAGTGTGACATCTCAATACCTATTTCTCTTGTATACTAGGACATGGAGTGCCCAGACACAGACACGGTTAAAGACGAAGGTCCCTTTGTCAAGGAAGATATCGGCAGGAAGGGGATGAAGAGGAAAGTACAACCTGCCAAAAACTGTTATAACCTGAAAGAGAAAGCACATGACAACGCTGGCTTTATCGAAGACACAAAGCCTTTTTGAAAAGCCATAGAACTAGAATGACTACTTACTGTAATTCTATGTGTGTGTTAAAAGCATTATAATCTTTAGTCTCTGAAAGGTAATAAAATGCTTAGATTGGTGACTACATGATAAAAGCAGTAACACCCACTTTCTGACACCCACTCTCTGACACCCACTCACTGACACCCACTCTCTGCTCCACTTTAAACACACATTCTGTGTGTTCCAAATGGCACCCTATTCATTGGGGCTCTGGTCTAAAGTAGTGCACTATATATGGAGCCGTTTGGGACAGTTATTTACAATACTGTAAAACCTGGCGGAAGCAATCAAGAGTGCAGGTGTTTTTCCTTTGTACACCTGGAACACAAAACGAGGCGTGAATATAAATCTACTTCCTGGAACACAAAACGAGGCGTGAATATAAATCTAATTCAACACACTCAAACAAAAAGAACAGCTGATACAAAAGATAAATCCATGATTTATTACAGAAAAAGTGTGATTGATATCTGATTATATTCCATCATATTATATTGAAGTCTTCCTATTTAGGCATGTTTTTCCATGTATACAGGGATGAAGTGATAACAGTGTTGCTGCACCTCATGTTAGAACAATTGATGCCATGGTAAAGATAGTCAATCCAAGGTCTACTGGGCCTCCTCAGGGACACACCTTAAGACTAATCCTGAACTAAAAAGTTTTTTTTTTATGGTGACTCCATTGATCTTGCTTTTTTGGTCCAGAACTAAGCTTCACCTGTGTCCGGGAAATCCGTCCCCAAAAATTCAAATCAAATTTTATTTGTCACATACACATGGTTAGCAGATAATGCGAGTCCAGTGAAATGCTTGTGCTTCTAGTTTTGACAATGCAGTAATAACCAACAAGTAATCTAACCTAACAATTTCACAAGAACTACCTTATGCACACAAGTGTAGAGGAATGAATAAGAATATGTACATAAAAAAATATATGAATGAGTGATGGTACAGAACAGCATAGGCAAGATGCAGTAGGTGGTATAGAGTACAGTATATACATATGAGATGAGTAATGTAGGGTATGTAAACATTAAAACATTGCAAGAGATTCAACTAAAACCGTTCTAAATTCCATAACCCACCACATTCATCTGATATTTTTTCATCCTTTTTAACCTTGTGAGTCCCAAAACAATATTTCCAGCCAGATTAGTCTTAAGCTTCAAACAAGGTACATTTCGCTGCATCCGTCCCAGAAACATGACTTTGGCTTTATGACAACGCATTAAAAAACAAAAAGCTCTTCTTCAAAACGTCTGGGGAAGAAATATTATCAATCGGTACTTTAATCAACAATCTATTATCTCGACTGATTAACGATCATGACGAAATAAGATAACTATTTTCTGTTGACAGAATAGAGACGCATTGCTTTCCAAGACTTGTTGATTTAACACAGGTAAACTCTGGCTAAAAGCAGTCATGCATATATTTCCAATGACCAATCACATCGAAGGGAAGATGTTTTCTGACCAACCACATCGAAGAGGAAGATGTTTTCTGACCAACCACATCGAAGGGGAAGATGTTTTCTGACCAACCACATCGAAGGGGAAGATGTTTTCTGACCAATCACATCGAAGGGAAGATGTTTTCTGACCAACCACATTGAAGGGGAAGATGTTTTCTGACCAATCACATCGAAGGGAAGATGTTTTCTGACCAATCACATCGAAGGGAAGATGTTTTCTGACCAATCACATCGAAGGGAAGATGTTTTCTGACCAATCACATCAAAGGGAAGAACATTCAGAGGACACGTTTTACATTCATAGAAATATGGTTACTAGAACGGGAAAAGCCCATCACAACACGGAGGATTGAAAGGGAAAGTCCGTTCTATTGATTCTATTTCTATGGTTACAGGTACAGAGATGTGAACGTCATGCTGATCGATTGCATTCAGAATCGCTACAAAAATATTACACACAATCATAAATAATACATTTGAAAAGTATATACATAGGAAAAAGTAAAACAGTTTTCTAGAAAATGTATATACAGAACATAGCAAAGTAAAAATAGAAAATTATAACAGTTAAATATGAAATAATATACAATAAAAGTAACAACAAAATTCCAGCAACTTTCCCAAAATTCCCAGACATTTTCAGAAAAATCCTGCTTAAAAACAAGTGAGGTAAATTATTTGTCCCAATCAAGCCCGTCTGTAATCCCCTTAAAGCCACAGTCTGTAATCCCTTTAAAGCCACAGTCTGTAATCCCTTTAAAGCCACAGTCTGTAATCCCCTTAAAGCCACAGTCTGTAATCCCCTTAAAACCAGTCTGTAATCCCCTTAAAGCCACAGTCTGTAATCCCCTTAAAGCCGCAGTCTGTAATCCCCTTAAAGCCACAGTCTGTAATCCCTTTAAAGCCACAGTCTGTAATCCACTTTAAAGCCACAGTCTGTAATCCCTTTAAAGCCACAGTCTGTAATCCCCTTAAAGCCACAGTCTGTAATCCCTTTAAAGCCGCAGTCTGTAATCCCCTTAAAACCAGTCTGTAGTCCCTTTAAAGCCGCAGTCTGTAATCCCCTTAAAGCCACAGTCTGTAATCCCCTTAAAGCCAGTCTGTAATCCCCTTAAAGCCACAGTCTGTAATCCCCTTAAAGCCACAGTCTGTAATCCCCTTAAAGCCAGTCTGTAATCCCCTTAAAGCCACAGTCTGTAATCCCCTTAAAGCCAGTCTGTAATCCCTTTAAAGCCACAGTCTGTAATCCCTTTAAAGCCACAGTCTGTAATCCCTTTAAAGCCACAGTCTGTAATCCCCTTAAAGCCACAGTCTGTAATCCCCTTAAAGCCAGTCTGTAATCCCCTTAAAACCAGTCTGTAATCCCCTTAAAGCCAGTCTGTAATCCCCTTAAAACCAGTCTGTAATCCCCTTAAAGCCAGTCTGTAATCCCCTTAAAACCAGTCTGTAATCCCCTTAAAACCAGTCTGTAATCCCTTTAAAGCCACAGTCTGTAATCCCTTTAAAGCCACAGTCTGTAATCCCCTTAAAGCCACAGTCTGTAATCCCTTTAAAGCCACAGTCTGTAATCCCTTTAAAGCCGCAGTCTGTAATCCCCTTAAAAACAGTCTGTAATCCCCTTAAAGCCAGTCTGTAATCCCCTTAAAACCAGTCTGTAATCCCCTTAAAGCCAGTCTGTAATCCCCTTAAAGCCACAGTCTGTAATCCCTTTAAAGCCACAGTCTGTAATCCCTTTAAAGCCACAGTCTCTGGGCCTTCAGGGCCGTACCTGTGATTGGTCTCTGGGCCTTCAGGACTGTACCTGTGGTTGGTCTCTGGGCCTTCAGGACTGTACGTGTGATTGGTCTCTGGGCCTTCAGGACTGTAAGTGTGATTGGTCTCTGGGCCTTCAGGACCGTACCTGTGATTGGTCTCTGGGCCTTCAGGACTGTACCTGTGATTGGTCTCTGGGCCTTCAGGACTGTACCTGTGATTGGTCTCTGGGCCTTCAGGGCCGTACCTGTGATTGGTCTCTGGGCCTTCAGGACTGTAAGAGTGGTTGGTCTCTGGGCCTTCAGGACTGTAAGTGTGGCTGGTCTCTGGGCCTTCAGGACTGTAAGTGTGGCTGGTATCATGTACAGTACAGTTCACTACGGGACTCACATTTGCTGTTGCTGTTTTAGTTCTCTACTTTGCTGCACTATAATAAGAGGCAAATAAATACCAGAGTTTGACAGTGTATATAGTGTTTATCTTCATATCACATTCCTCCAAACAGAATCCTTGGGGGACAGACATTTCAGAGTTTATTGTTGTAAGCCACAATGGAGAGAAAAAAAACGACAGAGTATATTTTCTTACATGTACAGTAAAGCATTTGAGGCACAAAGAGGGACGTGTGATGTTTGTGTCACATTTTGTGGTTGGTTAAAACTGTAGTATAGAAACCACATACACCATATTAACATCCCAACCCAGGACAATCAAACTCAACAGTCTATATAATAATGTGTAACATTCACACAGAATAGAAACGTACAGTAAATCAAGACATGGATGTTGTTTATCCAGAAATACCAAACTAAATGAACCATGCGTTTTATATGATTTAAATAAAGAGAATTAAACTTCTATCAGATGTTTTTTTTTCTTCAGCTAAATTAACCAAAAATACTTGAATGAATCAGCATGCTTTGAGGGCAATATTAGAGTGATTTTGCATAAACAACACTATTATTGTCCATTGTTATTTTTGATAGGCACATACATATGTCACCAGAAGCACTTAGCAACAAGAAACATCACTATTAAGGTCAAAGAGCAGTAGGACACACAGCTAGTTACTAGCCTATCCAAGTCCACAAGGAGACCAACACAGCTAGTTACTACTAGCCTCTCCAAGTCCACAAGGAGACCAACACAGCTAGTTACTACTAGCCTCTCCAAGTCCACAAGGAGACCAACACAGCTAGTTACTAGCCTATCCAAGTCCACAAGGAGACCAACACAGCTAGTTACTAGCCTATCCAAGTCCACAAGGAGACCAACACAGCTAGTTACTACTAACCTATCCAAGTCCACAAGGAGACCAACACAGCTAGTTACTAGCCTATCCAAGTCCACAAGGAGACCAACACAGCTAGTTTCTAGCCTATCCAAGTCCACAAGGAGACCAACAGAGCTAGTTACTAGCCTATCCAAGTCCATGGGAGACAAACACAGCTAGTTACTAGCCTATCCAAGTCCACAAGGAGACCAACACAGCCATGTTGTGATCTGCACCAGACCAGACCGGACCAACAGAGCTAGTTACTACTAGCCTCCACCAACAACTAGTTACTAGATCCCAGAACAAGGAGACCAACACAGCTAGTAGCCTATCCAAGTCACAAGGAGCAGGCTGCTAGTCTAGTTGCAACTTAGAAATAGAGTGACATAGAAAGGGACAGACAGCAAAACCCCTCATACCACAGCACTTTGACTGGTCCACTCAACATGGCTACCAGTCACTCAACATGGCTACCAGTCACTACCCCTCAGAACACAGCACTTTGACTGGTCCACTCAACATGGCTACCAGACACTACCCCTCAGACCACAGCACTTTGACTGGTCCACTCAACATGGCTACCAGTCACTACCCCTCAGACCACAGCACTTTGACTGGTCCACTCAACATGGCTACCAGACACTACCCCTCAGACCACAGCACTTTGACTGGTCCACTCAACATGGCTACCAGTCAATACCCCCTCAGACCACAGCACTTTGACTGGTCCACTCAACATGGCTACCAGTCAATACCCCCTCAGACCACAGCACTTTGACTGGTACACTCAACATGGCTACCAGTCAATACCCCCTCAGACCACAGCACTTTGACTGGTCCACTCAACATGGCTACCAGTCAATACCCCCTCAGACCACAGCACTTTGACTGGTACACTCAACATGGCTACCAGTCACTACCCCTCAGACCACAGCACTTTGACTGGTACACTCAACATGGCTACCAGTCACTACCCCTCAGACCACAGCACTTTGACTGGTACACTCAACATGGCTACCAGTCACTACCCCTCAGACCACAGCACTTTGACTGGTACACTCAACATGGCTACCAGTCACTACCCCTCAGACCACAGCACTTTGACTGGTCCACTCAACATGGCTACCAGTCACTACCCCTCAGACCACAGCACTTTGACTGGTCCACTCAACATGGCTACCAGTCACTACCCCTCAGACCACAGCACTTTGACTGGTCCACTCAACATGGCTACCAGTCACTACCCCTCAGACCACAGCACTTTGACTGGTACACTCAACATGGCTACCAGTCACTACCCCTCAGACCACAGCACTTTGACTGGTACACTCAACATGGCTACCAGTCACTACCCCTCAGACCACAGCACTTTGACTGGTCCACTCAACATGGCTACCAGTCACTACCCCTCAGACCACAGCACTTTGACTGGTCCACTCAACATGGCTACCAGTCACTACCCCTCAGACCACAGCACTTTGACTGGTACACTCAACATGGCTACCAGTCACTACCCCTCAGACCACAGCACTTTGACTGGTACACTCAACATGGCTACCAGTCACTACCCCTCAGACCACAGCACTTTGACTGGTACACTCAACATGGCTACCAGTCACTACCCCTCAGACCACAGCACTTTGACTGGTACACTCAACATGGCTACCAGTCAATACCCCTCAGACCACAGCACTTTGACTGGTACACTCAACATGGCTACCAGTCAATACCCCCTCAGACCACAGCACTTTGACTGGTCCACTCAACATGGCTACCAGTCACTACCCCTCAGACCACAGCACTTTGACTGGTCCACTCAACATGGCTACCAGTCACTACCCCTCAGACCACAGCACTTTGACTGGTACACTCAACATGGCTACCAGTCACTACCCCTCAGACCACAGCACTTTGACTGGTCCACTCAACATGGCTACCAGTCAATACCCCTCAGACCACAGCACTTTGACTGGTCCACTCAACATGGCTACCAGTCACTACCCCTCAGACCACAGCACTTTGACTGGTCCACTCAACATGGCTACCAGTCACTACCCCTCAGACCACAGCACTTTGACTGGTCCACTCAACATGGCTACCAGTCACTACCCCTCAGACCACAGCACTTTGACTGGTCCACTCAACATGGCTACCAGTCACTACCCCTCAGACCACAGCACTTTGACTGGTCCACTCAACATGGCTACCAGTAGAAACCACAGAGGACCAGTGAACTGATCTGCAGACCTTGTTCTGCATAGTCAACATTACATGGGTAGTTATGGGGACAGGGACACTGGGACAGAGCAGGGTGGGGACAGAGAGAGATAGAGGATGGGGACAGGGATAGAGGATGGGGATAGAGGCAGAGGATATAAGACCACAGGATTGGATGGTCCATAACATGGGGACAGAGGATAGAGGATGGAGACACAGGATAGAGGATGGGGACTCAGGATGGGGACAGGATAGAGGATGGGGACACAGGATGGGGACTTTGATGGGGACATGGGGATAAGGATGGGGACAGGAGATGGGGACCACAGCACTTTGACGGGGACAGGACGGGGACAGAGGGCGGGGACAGAGGATAGAGGACGGGGACAGAGGATAGAGGATGGGGACTGAGGATCAGAGGATGGAGACAGAGGATAGAGGATGGGGACAGAGGCGGGACTTATAAGATGGGGACAGAGGATGGGGACAGAGGATAGAAGATGGGGACAGAGGATAGAGGATGGGGACAGAGGATAGAGGATGGGGACAGAGGATAGAGGATGGGGACAGAGGATGGGGATAGAGGATGGGGACAGAGGATGGGGATAGAGGATGGGGACAGGAGATGGGGACAGAGGATGGGGACAGGGACTGGGACAGAGCAGGGATGGGGGACAGAGGGACGGGGACAGAGGATAGAGGATGGGGACAGAGATAGGATGGGGACAGAGTGGATGGGGACAGGATGGGGACAGAGGATAGAGGATGGGGACAGAGGATGGGGATAGAGGATGGGGACAGAGGATGGGGATAGAGGATGGGGACAGGAGATGGGGACAGAGGATGGGGACAGAGGACGGGGACAGAGGACGGGGACAGAGGACGGGGACAGAGGATGGGGACAGAGGATAGAGGACGGGGACAGAGGATAGAGGATGGGGACAGAGGATAGAGGATGGGGACAGAGGATAGAGGATGGGACAGGGATAGAGGATGGGACAGAGGATATAAGATGGGGACAGAGGATAGAGGATGGGGACAGAGGATAGAGGATGGGGACAGAGGATATAAGATGGGGACAGAGGACGGGACAGAGGATATTTGATGGGGACAGGGATAGAGGATGGGGACAGAGGATATTTGATGGGGACAGGGATAGAGGATGGGGACAGAGGATAGAGGATGGGGACAGGGATAGAGGATGGGGATAGAGGATGGGACAGAGGATATAAAATGGGGACAGAGGATATTTGATGGGGACAGAGGATATTTGATGGGGACAGGGATAGAGGATGGGGACAGGGGATAGAGGATGGGACAGAGGATAGAGGATGGGGACAGAAGGATAGAGGATGGGGACAGAGGATAGAGGATGGGGACAGAGGATAGAGGATGGGGACAGAGGACGGGACAGAGGATATAAGATGGGGACAGAGGATAGAGTATGGGGACAGAGGATAGAAGATGGGGACAGAGGATATTTGATGGGGACAGGGATAGAGGATGGGGACAGAGGATAGAGGATGGGGACAGGGATAGAGGATGGGGATAGAGGATGGGACAGAGGATATAAGATGGGGACAGAGGATAGAGGATGGGGACAGAAGGATAGAGGATGGGGACAGAGGATAGAGGATGGGGACAGAGGACGGGACAGAGGATATAAGATGGGGACAGAGGATAGAGGATGGGGACAGAGGATAGAAGATGGGGACAGAGGATTGAGGATGGGGACAGAGGATAGAGGATGGGGACAGAGGATATAAGATGGGGACAGAGGATATAAGATGGGGACAGAGGATAGAGGAGGGGGACAGAGGATAGAGGAGGGGGACAGAGGATAGAGGATGGGGACAGAGGATAGAGGATGGGGACAGAGGACGGGACAGAGGACATAAGATGGGGACAGAGGATATAAGATGGGGACAGAGGATGGGGATAGAGGATGGGGATAGAGGATGGGGACAGAGGAGGGGGACAGAGGAGGGGGATAGAGGATGGGGACAGAGGATGGGGATAGAGTATGGGGACAGAGTATGGGGACAGAGGATGGGGACAGAGGATGGGGACAGAGGATGGGGACAGAGGATGGGGACAGAGGAGGGGGGCAGAGGAGGGGGACAGAGGAGGGGGGCAGAGGAGGGGGACAGAGGAGGGGGATAGAGATGGGGACAGAGGATGGGGACAGAGGATGGGGATACGGGACAGGGGCAGAGGATGCGGTTGGGGACAGGGACAGAGGATGGGGACAGAGGATGGGTATAGGGACAGAGGATGGGGACAGGGACAGAGGACGGGGACAGAGAAGGATGGTAGAAGGGCCTCTGGTAACCGAAGAGGGCTTCTTTGGTGTGCAGAAGGGAGAATGGGACTGCCTATGTTGTGTGTGTTTGTGTGTGTGTGTGTTGGTGTGTGTTGGTGTGTGTGTTGGTGTGTATGTTGGTGTGTGTGTGTGTGTGTTGGTATGTGTGTGTGTTGGTGTATGTGTGTGTGTTGGTGTATGTGTGTGTGTGTGTGTGTGTTGGTGTGTGTGTATTGGTGTGTGTGTTGGTGTGTATATGTTGTGTGTGTGTGTGTGTTGGTGTGTGAGAGAGAGTATGTTAGTGTACTGTATATAAGAGTGTATATGCTGTAGGTATGCAGACGAGGTACTGTATGTAGTACAGGGGAACTGATACTAAGGCCACTCGTGGTGATATCTCCTGCCGTTCTTCTTCCTCTCCTCCTGCAGGTGCTCCAGCTCTGCTTCATACATCATCTCCTGTGTCAGGTACTTCTCCCTTCGCATGCGGTCACACAGACTCCTGGGCTGGTCTGGGATCAGGTACGCGATGAACGACTTGACGCCGAACACCAGGTGCTGAGGAGAGAGAAACGGAGGATGAAAAAAATAACTTTGTTTTTGTCCATTGACATTTTTTCAGATCACAGAAAATCAACAAACATAAACTCCCCGAAGAGTCTTACAGGCTCGGTGCCATAGCATCTAGGAGGACCAAAGGACTGGTGAACCTCTAAATCTCGGCAGTATGTGAAATATGCGAGACAGAGACAGAGAGACACACCAGAGATAATTACCACAGAGAAAGACAGACACAGAGAGACACAGACAGACACACCAGAGATAATTACCACAGAGAAAGACAGAGACACATACAGACACACCAGAGATAATTACCACATAGAAAGACAGAGACACAGACACACCAGAGATAATTACCACAGAGAAAGACAGAGAGAGACAGACACACCAGAGATAATTACCACAGAGAAAGACAGAGACACAGACAGACACACCAGAGATAATTACCACAGAGAAAGACAGAGACACATACAGACACACCAGAGATAATTACCACATAGAAAGACAGAGACACAGACACACCAGAGATAATTACCACAGAGAAAGACAGAGAGAGACAGACACAGACAGACACACCAGAGATAATTACCACAGAGAAAGACAGAGACACAGACAGACACACCAGAGATAATTACCACAGAGAAAGACAGAGACACAGACAGACACACCAGAGATAATTACCACAGAGAAAGACAGAGAGACACAGACAGACACACCAGAGATAATTACCACAGAGAAAGACAGAGACACAGACAGACACACCAGAGATAATTACCACAGAGAAAGACAGAGAGACACAGACAGACACACCAGAGATAATTACCACAGAGACAGACAAAGAGAAGATGATGGCCCTCTAACCCTTTGATGTTTGCACATCTGAAGGGTCTTGATAGGTATAATCAGTGTCGATAGGACAGAGTGAGAAAGGGATTTCTGACGTACCTCGAAGACTAGGATGAAGGCCAGGTGGGCAGACAGAAGATGCCAGACAGACAGACCAGGCTGACATACCTTGAAGTCTTGCAGCCAGGACGTGCCAGCCAGCCAGCCAGCCAGCCAGCCAGACAGACAGACAGACAGACAGAGCGTGGGTGGGTGGGTGTGCTGTCGTACCTCGAAGACGATGATGAAGGCTAGTCTTGCAGCCAGGACGTGCCAGAACTGCAGAGTGAAGTCGTATGGTACTGGGCTCCAGGGAGAGGCTCTGTAGTCTCTGTACCTGCAGTATCTACTCTGCTCCTCACTCACGTTCCAGCGTTCGCCCATGTCGAACACAGACAGACTGCTGTTCATGTAGCCTCGCAGACATCTGACAGGAAGAGAGACGGGGCTCGGTCAGAACCGTCGACCTCAAATCGAGAGTAGCCGGCTGTTTAAATCCAGCACATTTACAGAAATGAACAGTGGTCAATGTCCTGTCCAATAAGCCTACAGTAAAGTCATATTGAGACACACGTTGCCCTGTATAAAATGGCACATTTACATGTTATAGGTAAAGTAAAAGGCCTGTTGAAACACAAGTCACCCCGTAGACTAGAATGTTCTGCTTGGTACGAAGAGACGAGAACAAGAACAGACAGTAGCCATAGATGACCAAAGCGGGAGCAGAGGATGGACCTACTCGTCCTGACGATATCCATTGTTCACACAGGGTCCGTAGGGGACAACAGCCTGTCAGACAGGGACAACGGGGATGTAGTCGGAGGTGATGGCGATGGGAAGGCGTTGGTGATGACAGCTAGCACGCCGATCCCCTCCAGGATACCGTGCCAGATACCTGTCAGACAGGGGACAACAGGGACAACAGCCTGTCAGACAGGGACAACAGGGACAACAGCCTGTCAGACAGGGACAACAGGGAACAACAGCCTGTCAGACAGGGGACAACAGGGACAACAGCCTGTCAGACAGGGACAACAGGGATCAACAGGGAACAACAGGAACAACAGGGACAACAGGGATCAACATCCTGTCAGACAGGGAACAACAGGGATCAACAGCCTGTCAGACAGGGGACAACAGGGACAACAGCCTGTCAGACAGGGACAACAGGGATCAACAGGGAACAACAGGAACAACAGGGACAACAGGGACAACAGCCTGTCAGACAGGGACAACAGGGACAACAGCCTGTCAGACAGGGACAACAGGGACAACAGCCTGTCAGACAGGGAACAACAGGGACAACAGCCTGTCAGACAGGGAACAACAGGGACAACAGCCTGTCAGACAGGGGACAACAGGGATCAACAGCCTGTCAGACAGGGAACACCAGCCTGTCAGACAGGGACAACAGGGATCAACACCCTGTCAGACAGGGAACACCAGCCTGTCAGACAGGGACAACAGGGACAACAGCCTGTCAGACAGGGAACACCAGGGACAACAGCCTGTCAGACAGGGGACAACAGGGACAACAGCCTGTCAGACAGGGGACAACAGGGATCAACAGCCTGTCAGACAGGGACAACAGGGATCAACAGCCTGTCAGACAGGGACAACAGCCTGTCAGACAGGGACAACAGCCTGTCAGACAGGGACAACAGCCTGTCAAACAGGGACAACAGCCTGTCAAACAGGGACAACAGCCTGTCAGACAGGGACAACAGGGACAACAGGGACAACAGGGAACAACAGGGACAAAAGCCTGTCAGACAGGGACAACAGGGACAACAGGGACAACAGGGAACAACAGGGACAACAGCCTGTCAGACAGGGACAACAGGGAACAACAGGGAACAACAGGGACAACAGCCTGTCAGACAGGGACAACAGGGACAACAGGGAACAACAGGGACAACAGGGAACAACAGGGAACAACAGGGAACAACAGGGACAACAGCCTGTCAGACAGGGAACAACAGGGATCAACAGCCTGTCAGACAGGGACAACAGGGATCAACAGCCTGTCAGACAGGGGACAACAGGGATCAACAGCCTGTCAGACAGGGAACACCAGCCTGTCAGACAGGGACAACAGCCTGTCAGACAGGGACAACAGGGATCAACAGCCTGTCAGACAGGGGACAACAGGGATCAACAGCCTGTCAGACAGGGACAACAGCCTGTCAGACAGGGACAACAGCCTGTCAAACAGGGACAACAGCCTGTCAAACAGGGACAACAGCCTGTCAGACAGGGAACAACAGGGACAACAGCCTGTCAGACAGGGACAACAGGGACAACAGGGAACAACAGGGACAACAGGGAACAACAGGGACAACAGCCTGTCAGACAGGGACAACAGGGACAACAGGGAACAACAGGGACAACAGCCTGTCAGACAGGGACAACAGGGACAACAGGGAACAACAGGGAACAACAGGGACAACAGCCTGTCAGACAGGGACAACAGGGACAACAGGGAACAACGGGAACAACAGGGACAACAGCCTGTCAGACAGGGAACAACAGGGAACAACAGGGGACAACAGGGGACTACAGGGGACTACAGGGACAACAGGGAACAACAGGGAACAACACTACAGCTGGTCTGCAGAGAAACTCAGAAAAAGGGCTCAAGAGCAAAATGGTCGGAAATGGCAATTCCGACTTGGGATCCCCCATGGCTCCTAACTATGGGTACTGCTATGGGATCCCCCATGGCTCCTAACTATGGGATCCCCCATGGCTCCTAACTAAAGGTACTGCTATGGGATCCCCATGGCTCCTAACTATGGGTACTGCTAGGGGATCCCCCATGGCTCGTAACTATGGGTACTGCTATGGGATCCCCCATGGCTCCTAACTATGCGTACTGCTATGGGATCCCCCATGGCTCCTAACTATGGGTACTGCTATGGGATCCCCCATGGCTCCTAACTAAGGGTACTGCTAGGGGATCCCCCATGGCTCCTAACTATGGGTACTGCTATGGGATCCCCCATGGCTCCTAACTAAGGGTACTGCTATGGGATCCCCCATGGCTCCTAACTATGGGTACTGCTAGGGGATCCCCCATGGCTCCTAACTAAGGGTACTGCTATGGGATCCCCCATGGCTCCTAACTAAGGGTACTGCTAGGGGATCCCCCATGGCTCCTAACTAAGGGTACTGCCATGGGATCCCCCATGGCTCCTAACTATGGGTACTGCTATGGGATCCCCCATGGCTCCTAACTATGGGTAATGCTATGGGATCCCCCATGGCTCCTAACTAAGGGTACTGCTATGGGATCCCCCATGGCTCCTAACTATGGGTACTGCTATGGGATCCCCCATGGCTCCTAACTAAGGGTACTGCTATGGGATCCCCATGGCTCCTAACTATGGGTACTGCTATGGGATCCCCCATGGCTCCTAACTATGGGTACTGCTATGGGATCCCCATGGCTCCTAACTAAGGGTACTGCTATGGGATCCCCATGGCTCCTAACTATGGGTACTGCTATGGGATCCCCCATGGCTCCTAACTATGGGATCCCCCATGGCTCCTAACTATGGGTACTGCTATGGGATCCCCCATGGCTCCTAACTAAGGGTACTGCTATGGGATCCCCCATGGCTCCTAACTAAGGGTACTGCTAGGGATCCCCCATGGCTCCTAACTATGGGTACTGCTATGGGATCCCCCATGGCTCCTAACTAAGGGTACTGCTATGGGATCCCCCATGGCTCCTAACTAAGGGTACTGCTATGGGATCCCCCATGGCTCCTAACTATGGGTACTGCTATGGGATTCCCCATGGCTCCTAACTAGGGGATCCCCCATGGCTCCTAACTATGCGTACTGCTATGGGATCCCCCATGGCTCCTAACTAAGGGTACTGCTATGGGATCCCCCATGGCTCCTAACTAAGGGTACTGCTATGGGATCCCCCATGGCTCCTAACTATGGGTACTGCTATGGGATTCCCCATGGCTCCTAACTAAGGGTACTGCTATGGGATCCCCCATGGCTCCTAACTATGGGATCCCCCATGGCTCCTAACTAAGGGTACTGCTATGGGATCCCCCATGGCTCCTAACTAAGGGTACTGCTATGGGATCCCCCATGGCTCCTAACTAAGGGTACTGCTATGGGATCCCCCATGGCTCCTAACTAAGGGTACTACTATGGGATCCCCCATGGCTCCTAACTAAGGGTACTGCTATGGGATCCCCATGGCTCCTAACTAAGGGTACTGCTATGGGATCCCCCATGGCTCCTAACTAAGGGTACTGCTATGGGATCCCCCATGGCTCCTAACTAAGGGTACTGCTATGGGATCCCCCATGGCTCCTAACTATGGGTACTGCTATGGGATCCCCCATGGCTCCTAACTATGGGTACTGCTATGGGATCCCCCATGGCTCCTAACTATGTGGTACTGCTATGGGATCCCCCATGGCTCCTAACTATGGGTACTGCTATGGGATCCCCCATGGCTCCTAACTAGTGGTACTGCTATGGGATCCCCCATGGCTCCTAACTATGGGTACTGCTATGGGATCCCCCATGGCTCCTAACTATGGGTACTGCTATGGGATCCCCCATGGCTCCTAACTATGGGTACTGCTATGGGATCCCCCATGGCTCCTAACTATGGGTACTGCTATGGGATCCCCCATGGCTCCTAACTAAGGGTACTGCTACGGGATCCCCCATGACTCCTAACTATGCTGATGTGTATGTGGGTTCCATGGAAAAACAGTCTATTTTCAATCCTCTCAAAAATGTTTTCTTGCCTCACATCATTATGTGGAAACGGTATATTGATGATATTTGTGTTCTATGGAGGAGTGATGCCAAACAGCTCCAGGCGTTCCATGCTTTTCTTAACTCCTGTTCTGAGATTTACTATGAGATTGACTATGAGATTGACTATGAGATTGACTATGAGATTGACTATGAGATTGACTATGAGATTGACTATGAGATTGACTGAGATTGACTATGCAATCTGATACACGTCAAATCAGTGATTCTTGATCTTCTGATCTTGTGTGAAGATAATGTTCTATACACTGATCTCTACAGGAAACCTACTGATCGTAACAGTTTGTTGAGGGCTGATAGTTGTCACCCGCTTCCCTTGAAAAACGGTTTGCCCTACAGCTAATTCTGTCGAATCAAAAGAATTTGCAAAAACCAAATGAGATTTCGACAGAAATATTGGCTGAGACGCAAAGAAAATTCAAGGAGAGGGGGTACAAAAATGGCCAGATTAATAATACCGCCAGTTGAGAAAATTGAAAACAAAAACATGACCCTTTTTCAAGGTCAGTCTCGCAAAAATAAGCATTCTTGCGTTCTAACTACCCGCTATTCAAAGTGCTCTGAACAAATTAAGGGAATCGTTCACAAACATTGGCACATTCTAAGATCCGATGACAGTCTCTGTGTTTTCAGACCTTCCCTTGGTCGTGTTCTCACTCAGGACAGAAACCTCAGAGATCAGCTGGTAAACTCTGCACAACGTGTATTTGCGCCTCTACTGGATGGAAACTACAAATGTAACGGCTGTGCTCAACGCAATGGCACTTACACATGAGTCATCCTGCAGCCTTTGTCATTATACCCTGATGAAGACAGCTTGTCTGTCTAAACGGTGTTTTTTTGCATCTGAGCTCCTAGAGTGTGCTGCTCTCCTTTATATTTATACATATATTTTTTCTAAGTGTTCCACTCCGCTTGCCAGCACCTCGCACTAAATAGGTGTGCGTTTCTTTTCGCCATCCCCGACTTGGGATTTGAACCAGCAACCTTCCGATTGCAGGCCCGCTACCTACCAGTTCAACAGAGTTTTCAGTACTACTGACCTATGTCTGTGGCTCTGGCAGGCATGGGCCTCCTCCACTGAGTAACAAACTTGTAGGCATCCAGACGGATCTCAATGATGTTGTTGAGCAGAGCCAGGAGAGGAGCCAACGGGAACGCAGCTACAAAGATGGTGATGAAACCAAACTGGAGAACTGAGGAGGGAAGGGAGGGAGAAAAAAAAGAGAAGGAGCAAGAGGAAGGAAGTGGTTGTGGTGGGGTTTTTGAACATCCTGTGGTGGTGGGCCTCAGTAGAAGTCCTCTGTAGAACACAGTGATCTCAGTCAAAGGCGAACTGAATACAGGGCAACGGCACAGATTTAACCAGCCACATTTTTATTGATTAAAAAAACATCACAGAACCATCAAGGACCACGTTGGAATCAGCGTTGTCCTCTGGGCTTTGTACTCTTTATCTGTAAATGATTGTTATTTAAACAGGGAAGGTCATTGAGATAAGGTAACATAAATAGCTGAAATATCTGACCCATCTCCAGGTACTCATCCACCAGTCCGTGGGCGTTCATGGGCTGCAGGGTCCAGTCTTTGTCCCACTGAGGAAGCTGTACTTTGTCCCTCACATTCTGTCCCCCTCCTGTCCTCTCCTTACTCTCTGTCCGCTTCATTTTCCTGCGAGACCACCAGTTCTGAAGCAGACTAGAGAGAGAGAGAGAGAGAGAGGACGATCATCCCGTGAGACCACCAATCCTGCAGTAGACTGTAAACACGGCACAATACAGTAAAACTTTTAGCTATCTGTAAACTCAAACCCAAATGTCCCTGACGAAGTCCTGTAGGAACACTAAGCTGAACTGAGAAGGATTCAATATGTTTTTTCTTTTCTTCAGCTGAAAAAAATACTTTTCATGTGGTAATGAGACGAGATCTGAGCCTCTCTCCATAGCTCATACGATGTACAGAAACACACAAAACCAGACACAACATTACGACAGTTTGTAGTTTTATGCCAAGTCTGTTTTGCTACGTTTACACAGGCAGTACAATTCTGATAAGATTTCTGACCAACAATCGGGCAAAATATCAGAATTGTGCTTCCTGTGTAAACGCAGCTTAACACACATCCAGGACAGAAGAAACACACATCCAGGACAGCAGAAACACTAGAAACACTAGACCAGGACAGCAGAAACACTAGATCCAGGACAGCAGAAACACACATCCAGGACAGCAGAAACACACATCCAGGACAGCAGAAACACACATCCAGGACAGCAGAAACACTAGACCAGGACAGCAGAAACACTAGACCAGGACAGCAGAAACACTAGACCAGGACAGGAGAAACACTAGACCAGGACAGGAGAAACACTAGACCAGGACATTAGAAACACTAGACCAGGACATTAGAAACACTAGACCAGGACATTAGAAACACTAGACCAGGACAGCAGAAAACACTAGACCAGGACAGCAGAAAACACTAGACCAGGACAGCAGAAACACTAGACCAGGACAACAGAAACACAAGACCAAAACAGCCGAAACACTAGACCAGGACAGCAGAAACACTAGACCAGGACAGCAGAAACACACATCCAGGACAGTAGAAACACAAGACCAGGACAGCAGAAACACTAGACCAGGACAGCAGAAACACTAGACCAGGACAGCAGAGACACTAGACCAGGACAGCAGAAACACACATCCAGGACAGTAGAAACCCTAGGCCAGGACAGCAGAAACACTAGAAACACACATCCAGGACAGCAGAAACACTAGACCAGGACAGCAGAAACACTAGAAACACAAGACCAGGACAGCAGAAACACAAGACCAGGACAGCAGAAACACAAGACCAGGACAGCAGAAACACAAGACCAGGACAGCAGAAACACAAGACCAGGACAGCAGAAACACAAGACCAGGACAGGAGAAACACTAGACCAGGACAGGAGAAACACTAGACCAGGACAGGAGAAACACAAGACCAGGACAGGAGAAACACAAGACCAGGACAGGAGAAACACTAGACCAGGACAGGAGAAACACTAGACCAGGACAGGAGAAACACAAGACCAGGACAGGAGAAACACAAGACCAGGACAGGAGAAACACTAGGCCAGGACAGCAGAAACACACACCCAGGACAGCAGAAACACTAGACCAGGACAGCAGAAACACATGACCAGGACAGCAGAAACACAAGACCAGGACAGCAGAAACACAAGACCAGGACAGCAGAAACACTAGACCAGGACAGGAGAAACACTAGACCAGGACAGGAGAAACACTAGACCAGGACAGGAGAAACACTAGACCAGGACAGCAGAAACACTAGACCAGGACAGCAGAAACACTAGACCAGGACAACAGAAACACTAGACCAGGACAGCAGAAACACTAGACCAGGACAGCAGAAACACTAGACCAGGACAGCAGAAAAACACATCCAGGACAGCAGAAACACTAGACCAGGACAACAGAAACACTAGACCAGGACAACAGAAACACTAGACCAGGACAGCAGAAACACTAGACCAGGACAGCAGAAACACACATACAGGACAGTAGAAACACAAGACCAGGACAGCAGAAACACTAGACCAGGACAGCAGAAACACACATCCAGGACAGTAGAAACACTAGACCAGGACAGCAGAAACACTAGACCAGGACAGCAGAAACACTAGAAACACTAGACCGGGACAGCAGAAACACTAGACCAGGACAGCAGAAACACTAGACCAGGACAGCAGAAACACTGGACCAGGACAGCAGAAACACTAGAAACACACATCCAGGACAGTAGAAACACACATCCAGGACAGTAGAAACACTAGAAACACACATCCAGGACAGTAAAAAACACAAGACCAGGACAGTAGAAACACAAGACCAGGACAGCAGAAACACTAGACCAGGACAGCAGAAACACACATCCAGGATAGTAGAAACACAAGACCAGGACAGCAGAAACACTAGACCATGAGAGCAGAAACACACATCCAGGAGAGTAGAAACACTAGACCAGGACAGCAGAAACACTAGACCAGGACAGCAGAAACACTAGACCAGGACAGGAGAAACACTAGACCAGGACAGCAGAAACACTAGACCAAGACAGCAGAAACACTAGAAACACTAGACCAGGACAGTAGAAACACTAGACCGGGACAGCAGAAAACATCCAGGATAGCAGAAACACAAGACCAGGACAGCAGAAACACTAGAGGAACAGAAACACACATCCAGGACAGTAGAAACACTAGACCAGGACAGCAGAAACACTAGACCAGGACAGCAGAAACACACATCCAGGACAGCAGAAACCTAGACCAGGACAGCAGAAACACTAGACCAGGACAGCAGAAACACTAGACCAGGACAGCAGAAACACTAGAAACACTAGACCAGGACAGTAGAAACACTAGACCAGGACAGCAGAAACACTAGACCAGGACAGTAGAAACCCTAGGCCAGGACATTAGAAACACTAGAAACACACATCCAGGACAGCAGAAACACAAGACCAGGACAGGAGAAACACTAGACCAGGACAGGAGAAACACTAGACCAGGACAGGAGAAACACTAGACCAGGACAGGAGAAACACTAGACCAGGACAGGAGAAACACTAGACCAGGACAGGAGAAACACTAGTCCAGGACAGGAGAAACACTAGTCCAGGACAGCAGAAACACTAGACCAGGACAGCAGAAACACTAGGCCAGGACAGCAGAAACACAAGGCCAGGACAGCAGAAACACACATCCAGGACAGCAGAAACACTAGACCAGGACAGCAGAAACACTAGAAACACTAGACCAGGACAGCAGAAACACACATCCAGGACAGTAGAAACACTAGACCAGGACAGCAGAAACACTAGAAACACTAGACCAGGACAGCAGAAACACTAGGCCAGCAGAAACACTAGACCAGGACAGCAGAAACACACATCCAGGACAGCAGAAACACTAGACCAGGACAGCAGAAGCACTAGACCAGGACAGCAGAAATACTAGGCCAGGACAGCAGAAACACTAGACCAGGGCAGCAGAAACACTAGACCAGGACAGCAGAAACACTAGAAACACTAGACCGGGACAGCAGAAACACTAGACCAGGACAGCAGAAACACTAGACCAGGACAGCAGAAACACTGGACCAGGACAGCAGAAACACTAGAAACACACATCCAGGACAGTAGAAACACACATCCAGGACAGTAGAAACACTAGAAACACACATCCAGGACAGTAAAAAACACAAGACCAGGACAGTAGAAACACAAGACCAGGACAGCAGAAACACTAGACCAGGACAGCAGAAACACACATCCAGGATAGTAGAAACACAAGACCAGGACAGCAGAAACACTAGACCATGAGAGCAGAAACACACATCCAGGAGAGTAGAAACACTAGACCAGGACAGCAGAAACACTAGACCAGGACAGCAGAAACACTAGACCAGGACAGCAGAAACACTAGACCAGGACAGGAGAAACACTAGACCAGGACAGCAGAAACACTAGACCAAGACAGCAGAAACACTAGAAACACTAGACCAGGACAGTAGAAACACTAGACCGGGACAGCAGAAACACATCCAGGATAGTAGAAACACAAGACCAGGACAGCAGAAACACTAGACCAGGAGAGCAGAAACACACATCCAGGACAGTAGAAACACTAGACCAGGACAGCAGAAACACTAGACCAGGACAGCAGAAACACACATCCAGGACAGCAGAAACGCTAGACCAGGACAGCAGAAACACTAGACCAGGACAGCAGAAACACTAGACCAGGACAGCAGAAACACTAGAAACACTAGACCAGGACAGTAGAAACACTAGACCAGGACAGCAGAAACACTAGACCAGGACAGTAGAAACCCTAGGCCAGGACAGGAGAAACACTAGACCAGGACAGGAGAAACACTAGACCAGGACAGGAGAAACACTAGACCAGGACAGGAGAAACACTAGACCAGGACAGGAGAAACACTAGACCAGGACAGCAGAAACACTAGACCAGGACAGCAGAAACACTAGACCAGGACAGCAGAAACACTAGGCCAGGACAGCAGAAACACAAGGCCAGGACAGCAGAAACACACATCCAGGACAGCAGAAACACTAGACCAGGACAGCAGAAACACAAGGCCAGGACAGCGAAAACACTAGGCCAGGACAGCAGAAACACTAGGCCAGGACAGCAGAAACACTAGAAACACTAGACCAGGACAGCAGAAACACACATCCAGGACAGTAGAAACACTAGACCAGGACAGCAGAAACACTAGAAACACTAGACCAGGACAGCAGAAACACTAGGCCAGCAGAAACACTAGACCAGGACAGCAGAAACACACATCCAGGACAGCAGAAACACTAGACCAGGACAGCAGAAGCACTAGACCAGGACAGCAGAAATACTAGGCCAGGACAGCAGAAACACTAGACCAGGACAGCAGAAACACTAGACCAGGACAGCAGAAACACTAGACCAGGACAGCAGAAACACTAGAAACACTAGACCAGGACAGCAGAAACACACACCCAGGACAGCAGAAACACTAGACCAGGACAGCAGAAACACAAGACCAGGACAGCAGGAAGACAAGACCAGGACAGCAGAAACACAAGACCAGGACAGCAGAAACACAAGACCAGGACAGGAGAAACACTAGACCAGGACAGGAGAAACACTAGACCAGGACAGGAGAAACACTAGTCCAGGACAGCAGAAACACACATCCAGGACAGCAGAAACACTAGACCAGGACAGCAGAAGCACTAGACCAGGACAGCAGAAATACTAGGCCAGGACAGCAGAAACACTAGACCAGGACAGCAGAAACACTAGACCAGGACAGCAGAAACACTAGACCAGGACAGCAGAAACACTAGACCAGGACAGCAGAAACACTAGAAACACTAGACCAGGACAGCAGAAACACACACCCAGGACAGCAGAAACACTAGACCAGGACAGCAGAAACACAAGACCAGGACAGCAGGAAGACAAGACCAGGACAGCAGAAACACAAGACCAGGACAGCAGAAACACAAGACCAGGACAGGAGAAACACTAGACCAGGACAGGAGAAACACTAGACCAGGACAGGAGAAACACTAGTCCAGGACAGCAGAAACACTAGTCCAGGACAGCAGAAACACTAGACCAGGACAGCAGAAACACTAGACCAGGACAGCAGAAACACTAGGCCAGGACAGCAGAAACACAAGGCCAGGACAGCAGAAACACAAGGCCAGGACAGCAAAAACACACATCCAGGACAGCAGAAACACTAGACCAGGACAGCAGAAACACTAGACTTGGACAGTAGAAACACTAGACCAGGACAGCAGAAACACTATGCCAGGACTGCAGAAACACTAGGCCAGGACAGCAGAAACACTAGAAACACTAGACCAGGACAGCAGAAACACACATCCAGGACAGTAGAAACACTAGACCAGGACAGCAGAAACACTAGAAACACTAGACCAGGACAGCAGAAACACTAGGCCAGCAGAAACACTAGACCAGGACAGCAGAAACACACATTCAGGACAGCAGAAACACTAGACCAGGACAGCAGAAGCACTAGACCAGGACAGCAGAAACACTAGACCAGGACAGGAGAAACACTAGACCAGGACAGCAGAAACACTAGACCAGGACAGCAGAAGCACTAGACCAGGACAGGAGAAACACTAGACCAGGACAGGAGAAACACTAGACCAGGACAGCAGAAACACTGGACCAGGACAGCAGAAACACTAGACCAGGACAGCAGAAACACTAGACCAGGACAGCAGAAACACTAGACCAGGACAGCAGAAACACTAGACCAGGACAGCAGAAACACTAGGCCAGGACAGCAGAAACACAAGGCCAGGACAGCAGAAACACACATCCAGGACAGCAGAAACACTAGACCAGGACAGCAGAAACACAAGGCCAGGACAGCGAAAACACTAGGCCAGGACAGCAGAAACACTAGGCCAGGACAGCAGAAACACTAGAAACACTAGACCAGGACAGCAGAAACACACATCCAGGACAGTAGAAACACTAGACCAGGACAGCAGAAACACTAGAAACACTAGACCAGGACAGCAGAAACACTAGGCCAGCAGAAACACTAGACCAGGACAGCAGAAACACACATCCAGGACAGCAGAAACACTAGACCAGGACAGCAGAAGCACTAGACCAGGACAGCAGAAACACTAGACCAGGACAGCAGAAACACTAGACCAGGACAGCAGAAACACTAGACCAGGACAGCAGAAACACTAGACCAGGACAGCAGAAACACTAGAAACACTAGACCAGGACAGCAGAAACACACACCCAGGACAGCAGAAACACTAGACCAGGACAGCAGAAACACAAGACCAGGACAGCAGGAAGACAAGACCAGGACAGCAGAAACACAAGACCAGGACAGCAGAAACACAAGACCAGGACAGGAGAAACACTAGACCAGGACAGGAGAAACACTAGTCCAGGACAGCAGAAACACTAGTCCAGGACAGCAGAAACACACATCCAGGACAGCAGAAACACTAGACCAGGACAGCAGAAGCACTAGACCAGGACAGCAGAAATACTAGGCCAGGACAGCAGAAACACTAGACCAGGACAGCAGAAACACTAGACCAGGACAGCAGAAACACTAGACCAGGACAGCAGAAACACTAGACCAGGACAGCAGAAACACTAGAAACACTAGACCAGGACAGCAGAAACACACACCCAGGACAGCAGAAACACTAGACCAGGACAGCAGAAACACAAGACCAGGACAGCAGGAAGACAAGACCAGGACAGCAGAAACACAAGACCAGGACAGCAGAAACACAAGACCAGGACAGGAGAAACACTAGACCAGGACAGGAGAAACACTAGACCAGGACAGGAGAAACACTAGTCCAGGACAGCAGAAACACTAGTCCAGGACAGCAGAAACACTAGACCAGGACAGCAGAAACACTAGACCAGGACAGCAGAAACACTAGGCCAGGACAGCAGAAACACAAGGCCAGGACAGCAGAAACACAAGGCCAGGACAGCAAAAACACACATCCAGGACAGCAGAAACACTAGACTTGGACAGTAGAAACACTAGACCAGGACAGCAGAAACACAAGGCCAGGACAGCAAAAACACTATGCCAGGACTGCAGAAACACTAGGCCAGGACAGCAGAAACACTAGAAACACTAGACCAGGACAGCAGAAACACACATCCAGGACAGTAGAAACACTAGACCAGGACAGCAGAAACACTAGAAACACTAGACCAGGACAGCAGAAACACTAGGCCAGCAGAAACACTAGACCAGGACAGCAGAAACACACATTCAGGACAGCAGAAACACTAGACCAGGACAGCAGAAGCACTAGACCAGGACAGCAGAAACACTAGACCAGGACAGGAGAAACACTAGACCAGGACAGCAGAAACACTAGACCAGGACAGCAGAAACACTAGACCAGGACAGCAGAAGCACTAGACCAGGACAGGAGAAACACTAGACCAGGACAGCAGAAACACTAGACCAGGACAGCAGAAACACTGGACCAGGACAGCAGAAACACTAGACCAGGACAGCAGAAACACTAGACCAGGACAGCAGAAACACTAGACCAGGACAGCAGAAACACTAGACCAGGACAGCAGAAACACTAGACCAGGACAGCAGAAACACTAGGCCAGGAAAGCAGAAACACTAGACCAGGACAGAAGAAACTCTATTAATTAATTTTGATGTTTTAACATTGCTGCTGTAACAGCCTCCACTCTTCTGGGAAGGCTTTCCACTAGATGTTGGAACATTGCTGTAATAACAGCCTCCACTCTTCTGGGAAGGCTTTCCACTAGATGTTGGAACATTGCTGTAATAACAGCCTCCACTCTTCTGGGAAGGCTTTCCACTAGATGTTGGAACATTGCTGCTATAACAGCCTCCATTCTTCTGGGAAGGCTTTCCACTAGATGTTGGAACATTGCTGCTATAACAGCCTCCACTCTTCTGGGAAGGCTTTCCACTAGATGTTGGAACATTGCTGCGGGGACTTGCTTCCATTCAGCCTTAAGAGCATTAGTGAGGTCGGGCACTGATGTTGGACGATTAGGCCTGGCTGGCAGTCGGCGTTCCAATTCATTCCAAAGGTGTTCGATGGGTTGAGGTCAGGGCTCTGTGCAGGTCAGCCAAGTTCTTCCACACCAATCTCGACAAACCACTTCTGTATGGACCTCACTTTATCCACGGGGGCATTGTCATGCTGAAACAGGAAAGGGCCTTCCCCAAACTGTTGCCACAAAGTTGGAAGCGCAGAATCATCTAGAATGTCATTGTATACTGTAATGTTAAGATTTCCCTTCACTGGAACTAAGGGGCCTGAACCATAACAAACAGCCCCAGACCATTATTCCTCCTCTATCAAACTTTATATTTGACTCTATGAATTGGGGCAGGCAGCGTTCTCCTGGCATCCGCCATTCGCCTCACCCAGATTCATCTGTCAGACTGCCAGATGGTGAAGCGTGATTCATCACTTCAGAGAATGCGTTTCCACTGCCCCACAATCCAATAGCGGGGAGCTTTACACCACTCCAGCCGACGCATGGCATTGCACATGGGGATCTTAGGCTTGCGTGCGGCTGCTTGGCCATGGCAACTAATTTCAGGAAGTTCCCGACGAACAGTGTGGGAGCAAACGGTACATATAGGGACAAACATAATACTGTAGACCACAAGAGGAAGAGGACACACTTAGAGTGTATTTGCCATTCTGGTAAAAACAGGAAACCAAGAAATAACAGATGTGGGATGTCCTCATATGTATGTGTATAAATACAGAGCCAGAGCTTAGGGAAGGGAGGCGTTCCGCGGACCAGCTCGGCTTCTGATATTTTGTATTAAAAGCCTATATTGAATTCACAAGTTCTTGTAAGTGTTATATTTTGAAACGATTCTCCACGACGAACAGTCCTTGTGCTTACGTTGCGGACAGATGATGGGCTTGTGTGGCCTACCACTTCGAGGTTGTTGCTCCTTGACGTTTCCACTTCATAATAACAGCACTTACAGTTGACCGGGGGGCAGCTCTAGCAGGGCAGAAATTTGACAAACTGACTTGTTGGAAAGGTGGCATCCTATGATGGTTCCACATTGAAAGTCACTGAGCTCTTCAGTAAGGGCCATTCTACCACCAAGGTTTGTCTATGGAGATTGCATGGCTGTGTGCTCGATTTATACACCTGTCAGCAACGGGTGTGGCTGAAATAGCCCGAATCCACTCATTTGAAGTGGTGTCCACATACTTATGTATATAGTGTATATCAATATGGGCTATTTTCAGCCCATTCCTGCTTCCCAGAGACATAATATGGAAAAGAACAAAGGAAAAAACATGAAAACATTCAGCAGTCCATTAATCAGTTGATGTGTGTAAGTCTGTGTTTGCGCTGTGGGGTTGAAGCTACGAACCCATAGGCTTGTCTCTCTCATCCCTTCCAGGCTTCTGAAAGAGAGAGAGGGTGAACAATGAGCCTTTCGTAGCAGTTGTAAGCAATGTCGCCACGCCCTCTGGCAGCTTTCATGGCTGGGATCAGTTCTTTTCGCTTCTGGCGCACAGCTTCAGGATAGTCCTTGTTGCAGAAGCTGTACGTTCTTCTCAATTTGTTGGCTTATTCCAGAACAGCTACCTTGTCCTTGAACTTCAGGAACTTGACCACTATCGGCCTGGGCTCGTCACTTTTTCCAGTCCTGTGGTCGCAATCCACCTCAATATTCTTGTGGTCCATGTTCAGTTTCTCCGAGATCATTTCCCTCGCTTTGTCCTCAGACTCCGTCCAGGTCTCATGTGGCGATTCTGAAATTTTGTCCAAAACAATGTCGTTCCACCTTGATTGTCCCTCTGAGGTCTCAGTCATTGTTATCACGGATTCACATACAGAACTGATGTCCTCTTTCAGTGACTTACAGAACGCTATCATCTTGCTGTTCTCCTGTTTCAACTCGTCGAGCTGACCCTGGGAGAACTGCAAACTGTTCTTCAAGTCAAGTTAGTTCTTCAGGTCTGGACCTAAGACTATAATTTTACTCCACCAGTATTTGGACATGTGAAGCTATTCTCTTGTTGTTTGTAACAACTGTTTGTAGGTCTCTTTTTGTTCGTTTAAAAGATCCTTCACGTGTGATAGAGAGACACCACTGTCCTCAACGGGACTCCCGCCGGCGTTGGTCTTTGTCATGGCAACGTAGGTTACGCTGTTACTCCTCACAGTTCCAGACAGGACAGGTCACAGGGAAGATGTAAACAGCAACAACCAGCAGGGATCTAGACAGTCACAATCCCGGGGAAATCTGCGGTCCCAGTCACATCGCAGACTGCGTTCAAGCCCTCAAGGAAACCTGATAACAATGACAGCTAGGCTAGCTGCTACGCCAAGCAGCTCGTCAGACCTTTGGTCGGCGGGATCGCTGGACAGATAGCAGAGGGCTCTGCAAGTGATAGCAATCGCGTCGCGGATCCAAACTCAAAACATTTTCAATAGAACACTTTTTCAGAGAGTTTTTTTTTCTTTCTCCAAAAACAACAAGCTGTCCCTTTTTCAACGTTCATGAGTCTGGCCAAGTGTGCTTTTCAGAGAGAGTGTCAGAGATGTAACTACACAGGGTGGTAATTGTCCTGTTTAAGGTTATACAGTGCCGTCATATAGTATTGTATATATTATATAGTATTATTATTATTTTTATATATTATATAGTATTATATATAATAAATAGTATTACTATTACATAGTATTACTATATATATTATGTGGTATTATTATACATAGTATATATAATGTTAATAATATATACTATGTAGTATTATTACATATATTATATAGTATTAGTATTATATATAATATATAGTATTATATTATATAGTATTAGTATTATATATATTATATAGTATTAGTATATATATTATATAGTATTACATACAGTACTCGTATTATATATAATATGTATTACGGGGAGAGTGCGAGAGAGAAACGGAGGGAACGGGAGGGAGCGAGCGAGCGACAGAGGGAGAGACTGAGGGAGCGGGAGGGAGCGAGCGGCAGAGGGAGGGACGGAGAGGGGGAGGGAGGGGGAGGCAGAGGGAGAGACGGAGAGGGGGAGGGAGGGGGAGACAGAGCAAGACAGGGAGAAACAGAGAGAGAGAGACAGAGAGAGAGAGAGAGGAGGGAGCGACAGGGAGAAGGAGAGAGCGACAGAAAGAGGGAGAGAGCGACAGGGAGAAGGAGAGAGAAGGAGAGCGAGCGAGACAACGACAGAAGGAGAGAGAAGGAGAGTGAGTGAGAGACAGCGACAGAAGGAGAGAGAGAGACAGACAGACCGAGTGTGTGTGAGAGAGCGAACGAGAGAGAGAGAGAGAGACAGAGACAGTCTACTTAAACAGAGCAATACTCAATCACGAGGCATCAAAGCCAAAGGAACTGAGTAACATTAAGAAATGCTATAGATGGAAGGAATGCAGTTTGGAAACCTACCAAAAAACAATTAGGCAACAACAAATTCAATCCCTTCTAGACAATTTCCTGGGTAAAACGTTCCACTGCAATAGTGAAGGTGTAAACTTGGCAGTAGAAAATCTTAACAGTATATTTGACCTCTCAGCTTCCCTATCAAATCTAAAAATCTCAAATAGAAAACCGAAGTAAATGAACAACAATGACAAATGGTTTGATGAAGAATGCAAAAATCTAAGAAAGAAATTGAGAAACCTGTCCAACCAAAAACATAGAGACCCGGAAAACCTGAGTCTACGCCTTCACTATGGTGAATCACTAAAACAATACAGAAATACACTACCGAAAAAGAAGGAACAGCATGTCAGAAATCAGCTCAATGTAATTGAAGAATCCATATACTCTAACCACTTCTGGGTAAATTGGAAAACACTAAACAAAAACAACACGAAGAATTATCTATCCAAAATGGAGATGTATGGGTAAACCACTTCTCCAATCTTTTTGGCTCTATAACAAAGAATAAAGAGCAAAAACATATACATGATCAAATACAAATCTTAGAATCAACTATTAAAGACTACCAGAACCCACTGGATTCTCCAATTACCTTGAATGAGTTACAGGACAAAATAAAAACCCTACAACCCCAAAAAGGCCTGTGTTGTTGAGACAGGGATGCAGCTTAAGCCCCACCTTCTTCAACATATACATCAACGAATTGGGGCGGGAACTAGAAAAGTCTTCAGCACCTGGCCTCACCCTACTAGAATCCGAAGTCAAATGTCTGCTGTTTGCTGATGATCTGGTGCTTCTGTCACCAACCAAGGAGGGCCACAGCAGCACCTAGATCTTCTGGGCCCTGACAGTAAATATCAGTAAGACCAAAATAATGGTGTTCCAAAAAAGGTCCAGTCGCCAGGACCACAAATACAAATTCCATCAAGACACTGTTGCCCTAGAGCACACAAAAAACTATACATACAGTGCCTGGTGAAAGCATTTCAATAATATCGCTTGCACAGTGCTCCTTGGGATGTTTAAAGCTTGTGAAATCTTTTTGTATCCAAATCCGGCTTTAAACTCCTTCACAACAGCATCTTGGACCTGCCTGGTGTGTTCCTTGTTCTTCATGATGCTCTCTGCGCTTTTAACGGACCTCTGAGACTATCACAGTGCAGGTGCATTTATATGGAGACTTGATTACACACAGGTGGATTGTATTTATCATCATTAGTCATTTAGGTCAACATTGGATCATTCAGAGATCCTCACTGAACTTCTGGAGAGAGTTTGCTGCACTGAAAGTAAAGGGGCTGAATAATTTTGCATGCCCAATTTTTCAGTTTTTGATTTGTTAAAAAAGTTTGAAATATCCAATAAATGTTGTTCCACTTCATGATTGTGTCCCACTTGTTGTTGATTCTTCACAAAAAATACAGTTTTATATCTTTATGTTTGAAGCCTGAAATGTGGCAAAAGGTCGCAAAGTTCAAGGGGGCCGAATACTTTCGCAAGGCACTGTACCTTGGCCTAAACATCAGCGCCACAGGTAACTTCCACAAAGCTATGAACGATCTGAGAGACAAGGCAAGAAGGGCATTCTATGCCATCAAAAGGAACATAAATTTCAACATACCAATTAGGATCTGTCTAAAAATACTTGAATCAGTCATAGAGCCCATTGCCCTTTACGGTTGTGAGGTCTTGGGCCGCTCACCAACCAAGACTTCACAAAATGGGACAAACACCAAATTGAGACTCTGCATGCAGAATTCTGCAAAAATATCCTCCGTGTACCACCTAGAACACCCAATAATGCATGCAGAGCAGAATTAGGCCGATACCCACTAATTATCAAAATCCAGATAAGAGCTTCTACAACCACCTAAAAGGAAGCGATTCCCAAACCTTCCATAACAAAGCCATCACCTAGATGGGATGAACCTGGAGAAGAGTCCCCTAAGCAAGCTGGTCCTGGGGCTCTGTTCACAAACACAAACACACCCCACAGAGCCCCACGACAGCAGCACAATTAGACCCAACCAAATCATGAGAAAACAAAAAGATAATTACTTGACACATTGGAAAGAATTAACAAAAAAAACAGAGCAAACTAGAATGCCATTTGGCCCTAAACAGAGAGTACACAGCGGCAGAATACCTGTCCACTGTGACTGACCCAAACTTAAGGAAAGCTTTGACAATGTACAGACTTAGCGAGCATAGCCTTGCTATTGAGAAAGGCCGTCGTAGACAGACCTGGCTCTCAAGAGAAGACAGGCTATGTGCACACGGCCCACAAAATGAGGTGGAAACTGAGCTTCAATTCCTAACCTCCTGTCCAACGTATGACCATATTAGAGACACATATTTCCCCCAGATTACACATTAAATTCCATATCTACTGGGTGAAATTCCAGTGTGCCATCACAGCAGCAATATTTGTGAACTGTTGCCACAAAAAAAGGGCAACCAGTGAAGAACAAACACCATTGTAAATACAACCCATATTTATTTTTCCTTGTGTACTTTAACTATTTGAAACTTCTTTCTGTATGTGTAATGTTAATTTTTATTATCTACCTCACTTGCTTTGGCAATGTTAACACGTTTCCCATGCCAATAAAGCCCCTTGAGAGAGCGAGAGAGAGCGAGAGAGAGAAGAGAGAGAGAAGAGAGAGAGAAGAGAGAGGGAAGATAGAGAGAAGAGAGACAAAGAGAGAGAGAGAAAGAGAGAGAGAGAGAAATTCCACGGTCCTTACGGATAACCCAGCTCCATGAAGTTGTTCCAGATCTGTTTCAGTACCATGATGACCCCCATTTGTAGACACAGATCGATCAGACAGCCACTGGGGTGGCACTGAATGAAAGAAACATTAAAAAAAACATTCATTATAGTACAAATCACTGAGTGAAAGAAACCACAAAAAAAACACGGAGACTTGATTACACACAGGTGGATTGTATTTATCATCATTAGTCATTTAGTTCAACATTGGATCATTCAGAGATCCTCACTGAACTTCTGGAGAGAGTTTGCTGCACTGAAAGTAAAGGGGCTGAATAATTTTGCACGCCCAATTTTTCAGTTTTTGATTTGTTAAAAAAGTTTGAAATATCCAATAAATGTCGTTCCACTTCACGATTGTGTCCCACTTGTTGTTGATTCTTCACAAAAAAATACAGTTTTATATCTTTATGTTTGAAGCCTGAAATGTGGCAAAAGGTCGCAAAGTTCAAGGGGGCCGAATAATTTCGCAAGGCACTGTATATATAAAAATATAAAATATATTAATATAAAATATAATATAAATCAGAGAGAGATTCATTAATTCACTTTTAATTGACAACTCAAATTCAACGGGTGATGCACGCTAGCCATTTCAAGCTAATTTTGAGCGTTTGTATTTAGCACTGTTACAAACTATAATTGATTAGTTATGAAAGAGATTAATGGTGAACTTTTACGACAAAGGAATGATTACATGTTATGCAAAAGTAATATTAAAAAACGAATATGATGAATCACTATTGTGTGCCGTAAAATCTCCCCTCAAATGGGAAGGCAGTAAACAGTGTTTAAATAACCTTTTCATTATGTTATTGTTAAAAAGGGAAAAGGGGGGATACCTAGTCAGTTGTACAACTGAATGTCTTCAACTGAATTGTGTCTTCCTCATTTAACCCACATTATTGGTTATTAAACCCTTCTGAACCAGATCGATCCCACATTCTTCCCTTTTATAAAGCAGACCAGAGCTCTCTACGGGGAACAGGGTGAACAGAGCTCTCTACAGGGGAACAGGGTGACCAGAGCTCTCTTCAGGGAACAGGGTGACCAGAGCTCTCTTCAGGGGTACAGGGTGACCAGAGCCCTCTACAGGGAACAGGGTGAACAGAGCTCTCTACAGGGGTACAGGGTGACCAGAGCTCTCTACAGGGTGACCAGAGCTCTCAACAGGGGTACAGGGTGACCAGAGCGCTCTTCAGGGGTACAGGGTGACCAGAGCACTCTTCAGGGGTACAGGGTGACCAGAGCTCTCTACAGGGAACAGGGTGACCAGAGCTCTCTACAGGGTGACCAGAGCTCTCTACAGGGAACAGGGTGACCAGAGCTCTCTACAGGGTGACCAGAGCTCTCTACAGGGAACAGGGTGACCTTTAGAACGCAGACCATGGTTTAGTTGTTGCTTCTTGACTCCACTCACCTCCTCCAGTCTCCATCTATTGAACAGTTTGTTATATTTCCCTGGTCTGCCGGCGAACCTAGACACAGTCAGAGTGAAGTCATTAGCTTCAGTTTCATTCTCAGGACAGTTCAACACAGTACTAACTGTGAGCTGGGGGGGGTTTGAAACAGTTCAACACAGTACTAACTGTGAGCTGGGGGGTTGAAACAGTTCAACACAGTACTAACTGTGAGCTGGGGGGGGGGGGTTGAAACAGTTCAACACAGTACTAGCTGTGAGCTGGGGGGGGGTGAAACAGTTCAACACAGTACTAACTGTGAGCTGGGGGGGGAACAGTTGAAACAGTTCAACACAGTACTAACTGTGAGCTGGGGGGGGGGTTGAAACAGTTCAACACAGTACTAACTGTGAGCTGGGGGGGGTTGAAACAGTTCAACACAGTACTAACTGTGAGCTGGGGGGGGGGGGGAATTGAAACTTGCACAGAACCTTACTCACACAGACAACTTATTTGGTGAATCAACTTATTCGGGGAATCTGAGTAATCATGAAATTGAATAAAATAAAATCAATTCAAAAAGAGAACCTACAATGGAAAAGAATGGGGGGAGCCTGTATAACAGTTCAACACTGTTATATTTATTGAGCTGGGGGCTTGAACAGTTCAAAAAACCCTGTCTGTTACGACATTTATTAAGTGACTAACTGTGAGCTAGTTACAGTTCAAGGAAGTAAACTGTGAGCTGGGGAACGTTAGAGCTGTTCAAGTTTACAAACTGGAAGAGAAACATCTTGAGAGCAAAACTGTTCTCCCATTCTGACTCAGTCCGTGGGTGTTCTACAGAGAGAAGGAGGGGGAGAGAGAGAGCGAGAGAGAGACAGAGAGACAGAGAGACAGAGAGAGAGAGACAGAGAAAGACAGAGACAGAGAGACAGAGAGAGACAGGGACAGAGATACAGAGACAGAGAGACAGAGAGACAGAGACAGAGAGTAACATGAGAGAATAAGAGAAAATCAACAGAGAGAGACACAATGGAAAAGAATGGGGGAGCCTGTATAACTGAGAAAGACAGAGACAGAGAGACAGAGACATTTATTAAGGTGACAGAGACAAGGAAGAAAGACAGTAGAACGAGAGCTGTTCAAGACAAACTGGAAGAGAAACAGAGAGAAAAGTTCTCCCATTCTGACTCAGTGGGTGTTCTAGAGAGAGACAGAGGGAGAGAGAGACAGAGAGACAGAGACAGAGAGAGACAGAGAGAGAGAGAGAGAGACAGAGACAGAGAGACAGAGAGACAGAGAGAGAGAGACAGAGAGAGAGAGAGAGAGAGAGAGAGAGAGAGACAGAGAGACAGAGAGAGAGAGAGAGAGAGAGAGAGAGACAGAGAGAGAGAGACAGAGAGAGAGAGACAGAGAGAGAGAGACAGAGAGAGAGAGACAGAGAGAGAGAGAGAGAGAGAGAGAGAGAGAGAGACAGAGAGAGAGAGACAAAGAAAGAGAGAGAGAGAGACAGAGATAGAGGGGGAGAGAGAGAGGTGACAGAAGGTGACATGTACTTCTGAAGCTGTTACTGAAGCAACATATGTGTATCCTAACGAGGGTTATGCTCACCTAAATTGGTGAGAAGGTAAGCCACCTTCTCATATACCTGAAGGGAGAAAAACAAAGCTGTTTTGAGACAGATACCCACCCAGATACCCACCCAGATACCCACCCAGATACCCACCCAGATACCATCACATCACAGATACCCACCCAGATACCCACCCAGATACAATCACATTACAGATACCCACCCAGATACCATCACAGATACCCACCCAGATACCATCACAGATACCCACCCAGATACCATCACATTACAGATACCCACCCAGATACCCACCCAGATACCATCACATTACAGATACCCACCCAGATACCATCACATTACAGATACCCACCCAGATACCATCACATTACAGATACCCACCCAGATACCATCACATTACAGATACCCACCCAGATACCATCACATTACAGATACCCACCCAGATACCATCACATTACAGATACCCACCCAGATACCATCACATTACAGATACCCACCCAGATACCATCACATTACAGATACCCACCCAGATACCATCACATAACATAAACCCACCCAGATACCATCACATTACAGATACCCACCCAGATACCATCACATTACAGATACCCACCCAGATACCATCACATCACAGATACCCACCCAGATACCATCACATCAAAGATACCCACCCAGATACCATCACATCAAAGATACCCACCCATATACCATCACCTCACAGATACCCACCCATATACCATCACATCACAGATACCCACCCAGATACCCACCCAGATACCATCACATCACAGATACCCACCCAGATACCATCACATCACAGATACCCACCCAGATACCATCACATCACAGATACCCACCCAGATACCATCACATTACAGATACCCACCCAGATACCATCACATCACAGATACCCACCCAGATACCATCACATTACAGATACCCACCCAGATACCATCACATTACAGATACCCACCCAGATACCATCACATTACAGATACCCACCCAGATACCATCACATTACAGATACCCACCCAGATACCATCACATTACAGATACACACCCAGATACCATCACATTACAGATACACACCCAGATACCATCACATTACAGATACCCACCCAGATACCATCACATTACAGATACCCACCCAGATACCATCACATCACAGATACCCACCCAGATACCATCACATTACAGATACCCACCCAGATACCATCACATCACAGATACCCACCCAGATACCATCACATTACAGATACCCACCCAGATACCATCACATCACAGATCACATACAGATACCCACAGATACCCACCCAGATACCATCACATCACAGATACCCACCCAGATACCATCACATTCACAGATACCCACCCAGATACCATCACATTACAGATACCCACCCAGATACCATCACATCACAGATACCCACCCAGATACCATCACATTACAGATACCCACCCAGATACCATCACATCACAGATACCCACCCAGATACCATCACATTACAGATACCCACCCAGATACCATCACATTACAGATACCCACCCAGATACCATCACATCACAGATACCCACCCAGATACCATCACATTACAGATACCCACCCAGATACCCATCACATTACAGATACCATCACATCACAGATACCCACCCAGATACCATCACATTACAGATACCCACCCAGATACCATCACATTACAGATACCCACCCAGATACCATCACATTACAGATACCATCACATCACAGATACCCACCCAGATACCATCACATCACAGATACCATCACATCACAGATACCCACCCAGATACCATCACATCACAGATACCCACCCAGATACCATCACATTACAGATACCCACCCAGATACCATCACATTACAGATACCCACCCAGATACCATCACATTACAGATACCCACCCAGATACCCATCACATTACAGATACCATCACATACCAGATACCCACCCAGATACCATCACATCACAGATACCCACCCAGATACCATCACATCACACATACCCACCCAGATTCCATCACATTACAGATACCCACCCAGATACCATCACATTACAGATACCCACCCAGATACCATCACATTACAGATACCCACCCAGATACCATCACATTACAGATACCCACCCAGATACCATCACATTACAGATACCCAGATACCCAGATACCATCACATCACAGATACCCACCCAGATACCATCACATCACAGATACCCACCCAGATCACAGACCATCACATTACAGATACCCACCCAGATACCATCACATTACAGATACCCACCCAGATACCATCACATTACAGATACACACCCAGATACCATCACATTACAGATACCCACCCAGATACCATCAAATCACACATACCCACCCAGATACCATCACATCACAGATACCCACCCAGATACCATCACATTACAGATACCCACCCAGATACCCACCCAGATACCATCACATCACACATACCCACCCAGATACCATCACATTACAGATACCCACCCAGATACCATCACATTACAGATACCCACCCAGATACCCACCCAGATACCATCACATCACACATACCCACCCAGATACCATCACATTACAGATACCCACCCAGATACATGGTGTTACAGAACCCACCCAGATACCATCACATCACGATACCCACCCAGATACCATCCATTACAGATCCACTGATACCTTCCAGATGACCATCACATTCAGATACCCAAGATACCATCACATTACAGATGCTTGCAGATACGGAGCAGATACCATTACATTACAGATACCCACCCAGATACCATCACAGATCACAGATACCACAGATACCCACCCAGATACCATCACATATCAAGGGCACCAAGATACCATCCATCACTGGCCTGCACCCAGATACCCTACCAAGATACCATCACATCACAGATACCCACCCAGATACCAAATTACAGATACCCAACCAGATACCCATCACATTACAGAACAAACCCCCATCACATCGCCAGGACAGCGGAGATCCATCACCACCTTCCGGATACACCATGAAGCCCCACCAGATACCATCACATCACAGATACCCACCCAGATAACATCACAGATAACCCAGATACCATCACATCACAGATACCCACCCAGATACCCACCCAGATACCATCACATTACAGATACCCACCCAGATACCATCACATCACACATACCCACCCAGATACCATCACATTACAGATACCCACCCATATACCATCACATTACAGCTACCCACCCAGATACCATCACATACCAGATACCCACCCAGATACCATCACATTACAGATACCCACCCAGATACCATCACATCACAGATACCCACCCAGATACCCACCCAGATACCATCACATTACAGATACCCACCCAGATACCATAACATTACAGATACCCACCCAGATACCATCACATTACAGATACCCACCCAGATACCATCACATTACAGATACCCACCCAGATACCATCACATAACATTACCCAGATACCATCACATACCAGATACCCACCTAGATACCATCACATCACAGATACCCACCCAGATACCATCACATTACAGATACCCACCCAGATACCATAACATTACAGATACCCACCCAGATACCATCACATTACAGATACCCACCCAGATACATAAACCCACCCAGATACCATCACATACCAGATACCCACCTAGATACCATCACATCACAGATACCCACCCAGATACCATCACATTACAGATACCCACCCAGATACCATAACATTACAGATACCCACCCAGATACCATCACATTACAGATACCCACCCAGATACCATCACATAACATAAACCCACCCAGATACCATCACATAACATAAACCCACCCAGATACCATCACATACCAGATACCCACCCAGATACCATCACATTACAGATACCCACCCAGATACCATCACATAACATAAACCCACCCAGATACCATCACATACCAGATACCCACCTAGATACCATCACATCACAGATACCCGCCCAGATACCATCACATCACAGATACCCACCCAGATACCATCACATCACAGATACCCACCCAGATACCATCACATCACAGATACCCACCCAGATACCATCACATTACAGATACCCACCCAGATACCATCACATTACAGATACCCACCCAGATACCATCACAGATACCCACCCAGATACCATCACATCACACATACCCACCCAGATACCATCACATCACAGATACCCACCCAGATACCATCACATCACAGACATGGTGATCAGAAAGTTACAATTTGGCAATATTCAACATTATCTTGTAGATCAATATGCAACATTATCTTGTAGATCAATATGCAACATTATCCAGTGGATCAATACACAACAATATCCTGTACGACTGTGGATGAGGTGGCTTGGCATAACAGTTTGGTCAGACATCCATCACATGGAGAAACATGATGATCATGAAGTTGATACAGACTCTGGTGTCAGAGGGTTATAGGGCCAGAACCCACCACATTCAGAGTCATGATGATCATGAAGTTGATACAGACTCTGGTGTCAGAGGGTTATAGGGCCAGCACCCACCACATTCAGAGTCATGATGATCATGAAGTTGATACAGACTCTGGTGTCAGAGGGTTATAGGGTCAGAACCCACCACATTCAGAGTCATGATGATAATGAAGTTGATACAGACTCTGGTGTCAGAGGGTTATAGGGCCAGCACCCACCACATTTAGAGTCATGATGATCATGAAGTTGATACAGACTCTGGTGTCAGAGGGTTATAGGGCCAGCACCCACCACAATGAGACATGATGATCATGAAGTTGATATAGACTCTGGTGTCAGAGGGTTATAGGGCCAGAATCCACCACAATGAGACACGATGATCATGAAGTTGGTAAAGACTCTGGTGTCAGAGGGTTATAGGGCCAGAATCCACCACGATGAGACATGTTGATCATGAACACGGACTCTACAGAGGGTTACAGGATCAGAATCCACCACAATGAGACATGATGATCATGAAGTTGATATAGACTCTGGTTCCAGAGGGTTATAGGGCCAGAACCCACCACATTCAGAGTCATGATGATCATGAAGTTGATATAGACTCTGGTGCCAGAGGGTTGTAGGGCCAGAACCCACCACATTCAGAGTCATGATGATCATGAAGTTGATACAGACTCTGGTTCCAGAGGGTTATAGGGCCAGAACCCACCACATTCAGAGTCATGATGATCATGAAGTTGATACAGACTCTGGTTCCAGAGGGTTATAGGGCCAGAACCCACCACATTCAGAGTCATGATGATCATGAAGTTGATACAGACTCTGGTGTCAGAGGGTTATAGGGCCAGCACCCACCACAATGAGACATGATGATCATGAAGTTGATATAGACTCTGGTGTCAGAGGGTTATAGGGCCAGAATCCACCACAATGAGACATGATGATCATGAAGTTGATATAGACTCTGGTGTCAGAGGGTTATAGGGCCAGAATCCACCACAATGAGACACGGTGATCATGAAGTTGGTAAAGACTCTGGTGTCAGAGGGGTATAGGGCCAGAATCCACCACGATGAGACATGTTGATCATGAACTTGATACGGACTCTATTTCCAGAGGGTTACAGGATCAGAATCCACCACAATGAGACATGATGATCATGAAGTTGATATAGACTCTGGTGCCAGAGGGTTGTAGGGTCAGAACCCACCACAATGAGACATGATGATCATGAAGTTGATATAGACTCTGGTTCCAGAGGGTTATAGGGCCAGAACCCACCACATTCAGAGTCATGATGATCATGAAGTTGATATAGACTCTGGTGCCAGAGGGTTGTAGGGCCAGAACCCACCACATTCAGAGTCATGATGATCATGAAGTTGATACAGACTCTGGTTCCAGAGGGTTATAGGGCCAGAACCCACCACATTCAGAGTCATGATGATCATGAAGTTGATACAGACTCTGGTTCCAGAGGGTTATAGGGCCAGAACCCACCACATTCAGAGTCATGATGATCATGAGGTTGATACAGACTCTGGTGTCAGAGGGTTATAGGGCCAGAATCCACCACAATGAGACATGATGATCATGAAGTTGATATAGACTCTGGTGTCAGAGGGTTATAGGGCCAGAATCCACCACAATGAGACACGGTGATCATGAAGTTGGTAAAGACTCTGGTGTCAGAGGGTTATAGGGCCAGAATCCACCACGATGAGACATGTTGATCATGAACTTGATACGGACTCTATTTCCAGAGGGTTACAGGATCAGAATCCACCACAATGAGACATGATGATCATGAACTTGATACGGACTCTGGTCCCAGAGGGTTATAGGGTCAGAATCCACCACAATGAGACATGATGATCATGAAGTTGATATAGACTCTGGTTCCAGAGGGTTATAGGGCCAGAACCCAACACATTCAGAGTCATGATGATCATGAAGTTGATATAGACTCTGGTGCCAGAGGGTTGTAGGGTCAGAACCCACCACAATGAGACATGATGATCATGAAGTTGATACAGACTCTGGTCCCAGAGGGTTATAGGGCCAGAACCCACCACATTCAGAGACATGATGATCATGAAGTTGATACAGACTCCCGTTCCAGAGGTGGCAAACTGCCAGTTCTTCTTGACAAACTCCCAGTCGATCGATGCAAACTTCTCCATGGCAATCAGTCGGAACACCACCACCGCAAACACCGCTGTCAGGACCAAAGAAATCTGGAGAGGAGACAAACATATAACCACACACACAGATACACACACAAATAGAAAGAGGAACGAGAGATAGAAATATACAGCAGAACTAGACTACTTATGAAGCTGTTAGTTTTGGGGGTAGTACATCCTGTCTGGGTCTGGGAACGTGTTAGTTTTGGGGTAGTACATCCTGTCTGGGTCTGGGAACGTGTTAGTTTTGGGGGTAGTACATCCTGTCTGGGTCTGGGAACGTGTTCGTTTTGGGGGTAGTACATCCTGTCTGGGTCTGGGAACGTGTTAGTTTTGGGGGTTACATCCTGTCTGGGTTTTAGGGGGTAGTACATCCTGTCTGGGTCTGGGAACGTGTTAGTTTTGGGGGTAGTACATCCTGTCTGGGTCTGGGAACGTGTTAGTTTTGGGGGTAGTACATCCTGTCTGGGTCTGGGAACGTGTTAGTTTTGGGGGTAGTACATCCTGTCTGGGTCTGGGAACGTGTTAGTTTTGGGGGGTAGTACATCCTGTCTGGGTCTGGGAACATGTTAGTTTTGTTAGTTTTAGGGGGTAGTACATCCTGTCTGGGTCTACATCCTGTCTGGGTCTGGGAACGTGTTAGTTTTGGGGGTAGTACATCCTGTCTGGGTCTGGGAACGTGTTAGTTTTGGGGGTAGTACATCCTGTCTGGGTCTGGGAACGTTTTGTTAGTTTTGGGGGTAGTACATCCTGTCTGGGTCTGGGAACGTGTTAGTTTTGGGGGTAGTACATCCTGTCTGGGTCTGGGAACGTGTTAGTTTTGGGGGTAGTACATCCTGTCTGGGTCTGGGAACGTGTTAGTTTTGGGGTAGTACATCCTGTCTGGGTCTGGGAACGTGTTCGTTTTGGGGGTAGTACATCCTGTCTGGGTCTGGGAACGTGTTAGTTTTGGGGTAGTACATCCTGTCTGGGTCTGGGAACGTGTTAGTTTTGGGGGTAGTACATCCTGTCTGGGAACGTGTTAGTTTTGGGGGTAGTACATCCTGTCTGGGTCTGGGAACGTGTTAGTTTTGGGGGTAGTACATCCTGTCTGGGTCTGGGAACGTGTTAGTTTTGGGGGTAGTACATCCTGTCTGGGTCTGGGAACGTGTTAGTTTTGGGGGTAGTACATCCTGTCTGGGTCTGGGAACGTGTTAGTTTTGGGGGTAGTACATCCTGTCTGGGTCTGGGAACGTGTTAGTTTTGGGGGTAGTACATCCTGTCTGGGTCTGGGAACGTGTTAGTTTTGGGGGTAGTACATCCTGTCTGGGTCTGGGAACGTGTTAGTTTTGGGGGTAGTACATCCTGTCTGGGAACGTGTTAGTTTTGGGGGTAGTACATCCTGTCTGGGTCTGGGAACGTGTTAGTTTTGGGGGTAGTACATCCTGTCTGGGAACGTGTTAGTTTTGGGGGTAGTACATCCTGTCTGGGTCTGGGAACGTGTTAGTTTTGGGGTAGTACATCCTGTCTGGGTCTGGGAACGTGTTAGTTTTGGGGGTAATACATCCTGTCTGGGTCTGGGAACGTGTTAGTTTTGGGGGTAGTACATCCTGTCTGGGTCTGGGAACGTGTTAGTTTTGGGGTAGTACATCCTGTCTGGGTCTGGGAACGTGTTAGTTTTGGGGTAGTACATCCTGTCACGTGTTAGTTTTGGGGGTAGTACATCCTGTCTGGGAACGTGTTAGTTTTGGGGGTAGTACATCCTGTCTGGGAACATGTTAGTTTTGGGGGTAATACATCCTGTCTGGGTCTGGGAACGTGTTAGTTTTGGGGGTAGTACATCCTGTCTGGGTCTGGGAACGTGTTAGGTTTGGGGGTAATACATCCTGTCTGGGAACATGTTAGTTTTGGGGGTAATACATCCTGTCTGGGTCTGGGAACGTGTTAGTTTTGGGGGTAATACATCCTGTCTGGGTCTGGGAACGTGTTAGTTTTGGGGGTAATACATCCTGTCTGGGAACATGTTAGTTTTGGGGGTAGTACATCCTGTCTGGGTCTGGGAACGTGTTAGTTTTGGGGGTAGTACATCCTGTCTGGGTCTGGGAACGTGTTCGTTTTGGGGGTAGTACATCCTGTCTGGGTCTGGGAACGTGTTAGTTTTGGGGGTAGTACATCCTGTCTGGGTCTGGGAACGTGTTAGTTTTGGGGGTAGTACATCCTGTCTGGGTCTGGGAACGTGTTAGTTTTGGGGGTAGTACATCCTGTCTGGGTCTGGGAACGTGTTAGTTTTGGGGGTAGTACATCCTGTCTGGGTCTGGGAACGTGTTAGTTTTGGGGGTAGTACATCCTGTCTGGGTCTGGGAACGTGTTAGTTTTGGGGGTAGTACATCCTGTCTGGGTCTGGGAACGTGTTAGTTTTGGGGGTAGTACATCCTGTCTGGGTCTGGGAACGTGTTAGTTTTGGGGGTAGTACATCCTGTCTGGGTCTGGGAACGTGTTAGTTTTGGGGGTAGTACATCCTGTCTGGGTCTGGGAACGTGTTAGTTTTGGGGGGTAGTACATCCTGTCTGGGAACGTGTTAGTTTTGGGGGTAGTACATCCTGTCTGGGTCTGGGAACGTGTTAGTTTTGGGGGTAGTACATCCTGTCTGGGTCTGGGAACGTGTTAGTTTTGGGGGTAGTACATCCTGTCTGGGAACGTGTTAGTTTTGGGTGTAGTACATCCTGTCTGGGTCTGGGAACGTGTTAGTTTTGGGGGTAGTACATCCTGTCTGGGAACGTGTTAGTTTTGGGTGTCGTACATCCTGTCTGGGTCTGGGAACGTGTTAGTTTTGGGGGTAGTACATCCTGTCTGGGTCTGGGAACGTGTTAGTTTTGGGGGTAGTACATCCTGTCTGGGTCTGGGAACGTGTTAGTTTTGGGGGTAGTACATCCTGTCTGGGTCTGGGAACGTGTTAGTTTTGGGGGTAGTACATCCTGTCTGGGTCTGGGAACGTGTTAGTTTTGGGGGTAGTACATCCTGTCTGGGTCTGGGAACGTGTTAGTTTTGGGGTAGTACATCCTGTCTGGGTCTGGGAACGTGTTAGTTTTGGGGGTAGTACATCCTGTCTGGGAACGTGTTAGTTTTGGGGGTAGTACATCCTGTCTGGGTCTGGGAACGTGTTAGTTTTGGGGTAGTACATCCTGTCTGGGAACGTGTTAGTTTTGGGGTAGTACATCCTGTCTGGGTCTGGGAACGTGTTAGTTTTGGGGGTAGTACATCCTGTCTGGGTCTGGGAACGTGTTAGTTTTGGGGGGTAATACATCCTGTCTGGGTCTGGGAACGTGTTAGTTTTGGGGGTAGTACATCCTGTCTGGGTCTGGGAACGTGTTAGTTTTGGGGGTAGTACATCCTGTCTGGGTCTGGGAACGTGTTAGTTTTGGGGTAGTACATCCTGTCTGGGAACGTGTTAGTTTTGGGGGTACATCCTGTCTGGGAACGTGTTAGTTTTGGGGTAGTACATCCTGTCTGGGAACATGTTAGTTTTGGGGGTAATACATCCTGTCTGGGTCTGGGAACGTGTTAGTTTTGGGGTAGTACATCCTGTCTGGGTCTGGGAACGTGTTAGTTTTGGGGGTAATACATCCTGTCTGGGAACATGTTAGTTTTGGGGGTAATACATCCTGTCTGGGTCTGGGAACGTGTTAGTTTTGGGGGTAATACATCCTGTCTGGGTCTGGGAACGTGTTAGTTTTGGGGGTAATACATCCTGTCTGGGAACATGTTAGTTTTGGGGGTAATACATCCTGTCTGGGTCTGGGAACGTGTTAGTTTTGGGGTAATACATCCTGTCTGGGTCTGGGAACGTGTTAGTTTTGGGGGTAGTACATCCTGTCTGGGTCTGGGAACGTGTTAGTTTTGGGGGTAGTACATCCTGTCTGGGAACGTGTTAGTTTTGGGGGTAGTACATCCTGTCTGGGAACGTGTTAGTTTTGGGGGTAGTACATCCTGTCTGGGAACGTGTTAGTTTTGGGGGTAGTACATCCTGTCTGGGTCTGGGAACGTGTTAGTTTTGGGGGTAATACATCCTGGCTGGGTCTGGGAAGGTGTGTTTACAAATGTCTAGACTCTGTGGCGCAACATTGTTAAACAATGACTCACTGTTACATTTCACAGACTCTTGACACGTCCTATTGCAGTTGAGCAACAATACACACATCACAACAACAGAGGGGCGGAGTCACTGTTTCCAAGGAGTGGCTGTTGTATTGATGGGTTCCCTCCACCAGGGGGTGGTAGTAGGCTGCTAGAAAGCTCATCACTCCGGTAGTTAGAAAACTGTGTTCCAGGGTTGTTGTTTTTTTTTGGGGGGGGGATCAGTTCTTTTTCAATTCCGTCAATTAATAATTTAGTAATTTAGTTTAATAATTAATAAACCGAAATTCCAATTCCAATTCGATTTTCAATTAAAACACTTCAGTGTACTTCTAGAATGTACTGAATTGAAATGGAATTGACCCCAAACCCTTACAGTATGTACACACTGAGGACAGATCTACAGCAAAAGCCTTTTTATTTGTGTGATGGAAGGTCTTACCTGTGAAATAGATCCCAGACACAAGCAGAAAGACACAGATCCACAGTACAGCCTGAGAACTCTGATAACAAGGTCTTACCATGAAGAAGATGCCAGACACAGAGATCATGAGTCTGCTGAGTTTGTCAGTGAAGGGCTGGAAGGGCTCCGGCTTGCCAGAGATATGGTTTACTCTCTCTAACCTGGAGTACTTGGCTTCGAACTGGGGCCGCAGATTCTCCTGGGACAAACACACATACACTGCAGTGTATCATTTCAATTACTCTGATATTTCTGACTGAAACCAATCAAAAGATACCTCCCATCCACACAATGCTCGACTGTATCATAAGAAACATTGAAATAGCTGAATATGATGTGAAATCATATCAAATATCCAGATATTGCTGAATGAGAAATGACTGAACACTAGTGTACATACATGTAGATGTCTCTGACATTATTTCATATGAAAAAAAAAACAGATACATCTGTCTGGACCAACCTCTTCCTCCTCCCAGTCGATGAGGTCCCAGTCATACGTCAGCTCCGCCTTCTCCTCTTCCAGAACTCCAGGAACACCGTGGCTACAGGGACAACATTCCAACAGAACACGGAACACGGAGGAGAGATCGATCAACCTTCACGGAATGACTTTGGTGATTCATTCCAGTAGCCTGAAATAACTGAACCTGTTTTGCTAATATTCCACTCCTTGTACTCTGTGACATATCATGTTTGGCATGACGATTGGCAAGGAGTGAAATGATGTCTCTTGGGGGTGCCTGATGTCTCTTGGGGGTGCCTGATGTCTCTTGGGGGTGCCTGATGTCTCTTGGGGGTGCCTGATGTCTCTTGGGGGTGCCTGATGTCTCTTGGGGGTGGCTGATGTCTCTTGGGGGTGCCTGATGTCTCTTGGGGGGGGGGGGGGGTACTTAAAGTCAATATCTTTGACAATTGTGGGCGGGCCCACGTTGAAATTTGAATTCTCAAAGGGGAAATATCTCTACGGCACATTCCCGAAACACAGAAACATTTGATACACATGAGAACATGGTGACTTCAAAGAGTGATTCAAATTTATTTTTAATGTGCGGCAAGATTCAACTTGACCCACTTCTGTTTAAAGAGAGAGAGTAGACGGGGGAAACAAGCTTTAGATGTCTGGGCTCTTTCACCTCGTCTATACACACCTACACAACACGACACCTACACTACACCTACACGACACCTACACCACACCTACACCACACCTACACTAGACCTACACTAGACCTACACTAGACCTACACTAGACCTACACAACACTTCAGTTAAAAGAGGGAGAGTAGACGGGGAAAACAAGCTTTAGTGTAGGTGTAGTGTGACACCTACACTACACCTACATGGCACCTATACGACACCCACACTACACATACACTACACCTACATGACACCTACACTACACCTACACATACACTACACCTACACTGCTCATCATAATATTTCTACGAGTGTATTTACACTGTTTAAATCAAATGAAATACAACAAGGTAGACAGCAGAACTAGCTGTTGTATTGAGGGCTTTTTTTTAGTGAAACGCTTATTAACAATCCCTTAAAACCA